>NC_089593.1:7962543-8262543 GCF_019320115.1 Miscanthus floridulus | reverse complement strand
GATGGCAATGGTGAAGAGCAAGTAAAGTCAAGATCGATGAACCAATATGATCACGTGATGATATGAAGTGGATCATATCATTGTTGATCATGTTGGTGCATGTGTTGCATCAACATTGGAGGAGATGGAATGGAATGCGCAAGGCAAAGGTATAACCTAGGGCATTTCATTTCACCGGTCATAGATGTGTAGAGAAGTTTATGACCGGGTTTAGGATAGATGGCTATACTATCAAGAGGGGCAAACTTGTTTGCATATCGGTCATCTAGTGCCACTCGAGTGATCTAACTTTGCATCGTCGCTAGGATCGAGTGGCGTGGCAAGTTGAGTGGCTAACATCCTTTGGGAAATGATTGTGAAAAGCTAACACACATACACATGGTGGTGTACACTTGGTGGTGTTGGCACATTTACAAAGGATATAAAGTTGGAGTTGATGTGGATCAACTCGATGAAGAAACGGAGATGAGAAAGGTCCCACAGAGTGGACCGAACTCTGGTCACGCAGTGACCGAACGCTGAGGCTCAGTGTCCGGTCAGTGGTGGCAGACAGTGTGCAGGCGTCGGTCATCGACCGGACGCTGGTGCGGGAAGTGACCGAATGCTGGCTGTGTGCGTCCGGTCAAGGTGACGTATGGTGACGCAGGAGCTAGAGTTTGACCGGACGCTAGGCTACGTCCGATCACGTGCGACCGGACGCGTCCGGTCAAGGTCGGTACCTTACTGGAAACGACCGGACGCTGGGGTTTTTGCATCCGGTCTGTTGAAGCTACTACGTTCGGTCAGGTCAAGTAATCGTTGGAATCAGGACACATGGCCGTCTACGGGCGACCGGACGCTGAGGTCCAGCGTCCAGTCAACACGATCGGAGCGTCCGGTCGACTCGACAGTTGCCCAGTGAAGGGGTAATGGCTAGTTTAGTCCATGGGGCTATAAATAGAAGTGGGTCTCGGCCATGGCAGGTGTTGAGCACCTTATGGGACTATGTGTCCATGCTTGAGAGTGCTTAGGAGCCCTCCATCTCACACATACTTGATAGTGATCATCCGATTGTGTGAGTGAGCGATTCTAGTGCGATTGTATCATGAGGTTGCATCGAGTGGCACTAGGTGATTGAGTTGCAAGCCGGTGGTGCTTGTACTCTTGGAGGTTGCCACCTTCTAGACGGCTTGGTGGTGGTCTTCGTCGAAGCCCGCAAGAAGCCTGTGCGGCACTCCGGAGAAGTGCTTGTGAGGGGCATTGTGCTCGCCCCGTGGGAGCTGCGAAGAGCAACTCTAGTAAAGTGTGTTATTGAGCTACCCTCACTCAAGGGGTAGGTTCTTGCGGCGCTCGACGTGCGGGCTTAGCGGGTGATGCTAATTAGCCGCCGAACCACCAAGTGAGCGGTCGACACAATGGGGACTAGCATGTTGGCAAACACGTGAACCTCGGGAGAAAAATCATCGTGTCAACCTTGTTCTTCCCGTTGGTTTGCATCCTCACTACACAAGCTTGCAATTACTTTTATACATATTAAGCTTGTGTAGTTGCTCTTGTAATTAGATAGCTTGTGTAGCTTGCTAATTACCTTCTTGCTTGTGTAGCATAGAAGTAGCTCCCTTGCATGACTAATTTGGTTTTAGTAACCTTGTTAGTCACATTGCTTAGTTTGTGTAGCTAAGTTTTTGCACTCTCTAATTAGGCATTGGTTGCCTTATTATTGAGCATTGCTAGTGAGCTTAGTTAGCTTTGTGCTTTTGCTTACTAGCATGTGTAGGAGCTCCCTTGTTGCTTAAAGTACTAGTGGCATAGGTTTGTGTAACCTTGCTCCTAGAATTGTTTAGGAGAGCTCTAGCTAGCCCGGCACCTTAGTTGCATAATTAGTATCTTTGCAAGGTGCTAGTGAACATATATAGAGGGGTGTAGTCTTGGCTAGACCGATAGTTTTAATTCCGCACTTGTTTCGGTTAGCCAACATGATTAAGTTTCAAAAAGGACTATTCACCCCCCTCTAGTCACCATCTCGACCCTTTCAATTGGTATTAGAGCCTGGTCTCTCATTTGTGGTCTTCACCGACCCGAGAGGATGGCGAACTTTGAGCTAGAAGTTGTTTGTGACACACACATTTTTTATGGCACACACTATGCATGGTGGAAACGTCATATGCTTGATCATTTCCGTGAATTGAGTCCCAAGGCATGGTGGATCATTGTTGTTGGTTTTTTTCGTGATGCCTTGGATAAGGATAACCTCACCCAAGCGCAAGAGGATTGCTTACAACTTGATCATCGTGCTCTTTATTATCTAATGTGTGCTATACATGATGATATTTTTAGACATGTGTGGGACTTAGAGAGTGCTCATGATATGTGGCTAGCACTCCAAGACTTTTACGGTGACTCCTCCACATGGGATGATGGTAAATTCTAGAAGGAGGATGAACCAAAGAAGGAGGCGCATGAGTGTGTTGAGCATAACCATAATTTGGTGATTGTGGAAGATTGCTCCACCTCATGGTCAAGTGATGATGATGATGATCGATCAACTACAAGTTCACTTGACAAGGTTGATGATGATGCCACAAGTGTTGCAAGTGATGATGCTACCCATTGCACACTTGATGGTGATGATGGTTCATGCTCAAGCCATGATGAAGATGCTACTACATGCTCTCCTACCACACCACATTGTCTCATGTCACAAGGTGACACCAAGGTATCAAATGATGATGTGGTTAATCATGTTGATTCATATGATGAGCTTGTTAGTAGACTTGCTAGCATGACCATGTATTTAGAAAATGAGAAAGCTAAAACATTGAAATTAGAAAATGAAAACTCATTTCTAAAGAACTCTTGTGAAGAACATAAGAAATTGCTTGATGAATATAAATCTTCACTTGATGAGCTTAAATTGAATCATGAGACACTACTTGCATCTCATGATGAATTATTAGAACAACATGCTTCTCTCATTAAAGTATTTACAAAGAAACTTAAAAACAATGAGAGTTCATCACATGGGTCAATTGATCAATCACATACTATTGCTAACCCTTGTGATGTAGGCAAGAAGCATGTATCCACCTCTTGTGATGATTTATTAGATATGCCATGCTTTTCACAAATAGATGCTTGTTCTACTTCTATGTCTTGTGAGACTAACCTTTTGAAGGAGAACAATGAGCTCAAAAGTGAAGTGAAGAAATTGAGCAATAAGTTAGAGAGGTGCTACAACTCAAAAGTCACCTTTGAGCACATATTGAAGACTCAAAGAAACTATGGTGACAAGTGTGGCCTTGGCTTCAAGAAGAAGATGACAAAGGGTGAAAGAAAGAGAGAAAGGAAGATGAAGAAGCTACAACAAAGAAAGCTCTCTCATACCATGTGCTACCGGTGTCATGAAGCAGGACACCTTGCAAATGGTTGCCCAAACATTGAGAAGCTCAAGAATATAAAAGAAGAAGAGAGACTAAAGCATGTCAAGTGCTTCCAGTGCCGCACTTGGGGTCATCTTACCTCAATGTGCCCAGCCAAGCAATTGGTGAAGCAACAAGTGAAGCCTCAACCAAAGCCACAAGTTGAGCAATAGAAGACACCCCAAGTTCAAATCAAGATCAACCATGAATATGGTAGTGATTTGATGATAAAGAAGAAGAAAACAAGAAGGAGTGGAAAGGCAAGGCATCCAATGCAAACTCAAGATGCCAAGATGATGAGCAAGAATGAAGATGAGAAGAAAGATTATGCTCACATCAAGTGCTTCAAGTGTGGAAGTATGGGACACTTTGCCTCTAAGTGTCCTACCAAGCTTGAGAAGAAGGCTCAAGCAATCCATGAGAGGCAAGGCAATGAGAAGCACCACATGAGCAAAGAAGAGAAGGCTCAAGCAAAGAGAAAGTGCTACTCATGCCGGAAAAGGGGACACATGACACATTCATGTCCCCTATGTAAAATTTCTAAGCCTATTTCAATTGATGATCATGATGTGCTTAGAAAGGATGGTAATGGTACCTCTATGGTTGCTATTGCAAAACATCCCGCTACTCATACTAAGGCATCGCCTAAGTATGTTGCTCCTAACTTGAGAGGACCCAAACTTGTTTGGGTACCATCAAAAAGTGGATGATTGATTGTAGGTACCATCGGCATTGGAGACTTGATTCAATTGATCTCTCGTTGTTCATCACATGTTGAATCAAGTTATGAAGCTTAGTGAACATCATTATCCCAATGCCATGTCAAATTAAGTGAAGTCCAAATGTGCTACAACATACAAGTGTCAATTTCAAGTTGTTGGTAATTCATTGGATATATTTAATGACTTGCAAATAATTGAAGTCAAAGCTTGCTAGTTGAATGATCATTAGCTAACCAAAGGTATATCTTTTGTTGATAATTTCATTTGGGTACATATGAGTTGATTGAATTGGATAAATATGCAATGTTGCTTGCTATGAGTTGATTGAATGGATAATTGCTTAGTAATCAAGTTTGGATTGATTTGTGTTGGATAAATTCATGAGATGACCTTTAGTAATTGGTTTGAATGGATAAATGTCTTATGGAAGTATTCAAACAAGTTAGCATCAAGTTTGATTCATATTTGATGAAGAATAGCTCAATTGATGAAATCTGTCCTATATTGTAAAATCTGAGCTAGATGTGATCTTAGCCATGTTTGAGTAATCAAAACTTATTGGATTGGCATAAAAATTGGTGTATATGCTCTAGACTTATGGTATAAGATGCTGTAGAAATTTTATGAAAATTGGATAAGAAATGCTTCGGTTTTGGAGTGGTTCTTGTCAGCTATAGTGCAGTTTTTCAGCATGTAGCAATGGTGGAAGAATTGATATATGGCAGCAATCTAGAAGTCAAATAAAGCTCAAATTTTTACAGCTACTAGATAACTTAGTAAAGAACATCTCCACCAAATTTCGTGGTTTTTGGATTTGTACTTTGGGAGATATGCTTATTTCTTTGAAGGGTACAAAATCTGTCAGAAAAGTGACAAATGTTGGATTGATCTAGAGTCACTTTGATTGAAAGGTCCTCAAGTTGGAAACATATTTACAAGTGTTTGAGGTACCTAAGTTTGGTTTTGAAATAATCTAGAAGCATGACAAGATATGAGTACAAGGCTATTTGATTGTGGAGTATACTTTACACACATTCGGTACTCAAATTGGAAGATCAAGATCAAACTCAAGATGAAGTTGAAGTTTAAGTTCTAGTGACTATTGGAAATCATTTGGTAGAAAGAAAAGAACTTAAACAAGAAGAAAGAAAAGGACTTAAAGAAGGAATCAAGGTTACTCATCAAGTTAAGTCCATCACTTCGATCAATCAATCAAGTTATTTCAAGTGAGTGTCAATAATGGTTCTTGGAGAGAGGTCACTTCTCCCTAGTGTAGGGGCTTGCCGCCTATGTGTAGGTAAACCAAGTATGGTACTTGGAAGGCTAACATGGAAATGGTGATCCGAGGAACATTTGAGATGCTTAGTTGAAGAAATCAAAAGGGTTGATCAAGAAAAACAAGCAACACCCAAAAGAGAGCTAGTCATGATATTTCAAGTGGTACTCTCAAATTGATGCTCTCATGCAAGCAAAGATCAAAAGATAAAGCAAGTCAACCACAACAAGAAAGTGCACTTGATCATAAGTGGTATTCATTTCATATGGGTGAAGAATAAAATTCAACATGGTATCTATTGGTCTTCACCAAGCTTATAATTGGACTTCACATTGCTATTGGAGTAATGAATTGGAATCTATGTGACTATCCTCTACTCCAACATAGCAAAGGTATCATTGTAATGAGCATGATCATTTCATTTCTTACTAGTATGCAGTTAGTACATATAGTTCATGCTTCATGGGATCATGCATAATAAATGAAATGTTTAAATTCATAGCCTACCACTATTGTTTGAATGATTACTTGATCTAGTGGCTAGTATATGAATTTGTTCATGAGCTAATGAACCCAAGTACTTGACTCAATTTGGATTGCTAACAAGTGACAAGTACAACATTGGCAAGATAACCCTTGCAAGAGGTGTGAAGAAGCTTGTCATTGGTTCAAATCAAACTTGGAAGCTTAGGCAAATCATTCTAGTTCAAGTCAATCATAGAAGCTCATGATAGTGATAAGAGTACAAGCACAAGACAACAATGCAAATGGATATCTTGTTTGTTTGTTTCAAATGGTATCTAGACTCAAGTATTTCATCAAGATTTCATAAGTGATATCTAGATCAACTCACAAGTGATATCCTATAAGTGGTACTCATGAAGATAGCAAATATTCAAGAAATGGTCTTTATTGCTAAATCAAATAAGTGGTTCCATACTAGAAGATTCTTTTAAATAGTATTCACTTCCTACAAGTGGTATCTATACATAGTATCAACCATGAAAGACGATGGTTCCACAAGTGATCCTCAACTTTAAGTGATCATCAAATGGAGAATGCATCCCTCACCTACAAGAGCTCAAGTGTATCAAATGGATGACCCATGCTATCACATAGGGGGAGGTGTCCCACAAATTGATCACAAGATCAATAATCTTATGTGTGGTATCTCAGGAAGCCCTACATAAGATACAAGTAGTACAAGCTACAAGTGGTATTTACAAATGGTGTCATTCCAACAATCAAGTGATGTCCATCAAAAATACAAGACTCAAGCTTCAACCATCTACCCCAAATACATACCCTTGCATCAATAAGAAACTCACCTTTTATGGAAATTGATGACAAAGGGGGAGAGATTGTACAAAGATATGAAAGCTTGATAGAATGGGGGAGAGATTGTACAATGGGAGAGATGAGATATAAAAGAAATAGAGGTTGGACATGGACAAAGAGGGAGCAACATTGAAGAAAAGAGATGGATCAAAATTCTTGGACAAGAGAAGCACACAAGTAGGGGGAGCAAGCTCATGAACCTTGATTGATTGTATTTGATATGTGCATATTCATGTGCTTGCTTGCATTGCATAAGTTTTCAAATTCAAATATGCATGCTTGTGTGGTGAATGCTAGTTGTAGAACTTGAACGATGATTTGATAACTAGCACACATAGGATGATAGCTAGACACTTGGTATGCTTTACAAGTAATGCTAGTACCTTGTTTTTAATGTTGATCTCATGAGGTATCTAGTGATTTTATTTCCAGGTAACATCTAGCTAACCATGGTGCTAAGGATGAAGTTAAAGGTGCAACTCCGATTGGTATCACACTTCAAAGGTTTATTCTATACACCTTAGCATCATTCGGTAGTAATTATTCTCCCACAATTTCAATCTATGCATATGTGCAAGCTTCAAATTAAATACTGTAGCACATATGTAGGGGGAGCTAATACTACCATTTCGGGTTTGTGGTACTTGTCCAAAATCATTTTCACATGGTAAAATTGCTTGGGCAAGCAACATGAATCCAAAAGAGCTTAATTTCTATATCTTTGTAGAGTTGTCATCAATTACCAAAAAGGGGGAGATTGAAAGGTCCTTGTTTGGTTTTGGTAATTGAGTGACAACCTAGGTGGACTAATTGTGTTTATATGAGATACACAGGTGATTAGTCCACAGGTACATGTGTGTGAACAATATATGCCATGAAGGTGAAAATGGCTTGGAAATGTTGCAAAGCTCACACATGTGATGATGAAGGAGCTTAAATGCACATGAGACATGACATTGAGTCATGTGATCAAGGTGGAGAAGATCAAGACAAGACTTGGCTTGATGGACCGGTGGCAAGCGTGAAGGGCAAGTCGAAGGCTTTGGAGTGATGGACCGCGTGGCAGTGAAGCTCGAGCAAGACTTGGCGCTGATGGACGATGGCAATGGTGAAGAGCAAGTAAAGTCAAGATCGATGAACCAATATGATCACGTGATGATATGAAGTGGATCATATCATTGTTGATCATGTTGGTGCATGTGTTGCATCAACATTGGAGGAGATGGAATGGAATGCGCAAGGCAAAGGTATAACCTAGGGCATTTCATTTCACCGGTCATAGGTGTGTAGAGAAGTTTATGATCGGGTTTAGGATAGATGGCCGTACTATCAAGAGGGGCAAACTTGTTTGCATATCGGTCATCTAGTGCCACTCGAGTGATCTAACTTTGCATCGTCGCTAGGATCGAGTGGCCTGGCAAGTTGAGTGGCTAACATCCTTTGGGAAATGATTGTGAAAAGCTAACACACATACACATGGTGGTGTACACTTGGTGGTGTTGGCACATTTATAAAGGATATGAAGTTGGAGTTGATGTGGATCAACTCGGTGAAGAAACGGACTCTGGTCACGCAGTGACCAAACGCTAAGGCTCAGCGTCCGGTCAGTGGTGGCAGACAGCGTGTAGGCGTCGGTCATCGATCGGACGCTAGCACTAAAAGTGACAGAACACTGGCTGTGTGCGTCCGGTCAAGGTGACGTATGGTGACGCAGGAGCTGGAGTTTGACCGGACGCTGGGCTGCGTCCGATCACGTGCGACCGGACGCGTCCGGTCAAGGTCGGTACCTTACTGGAAATGACTGGACGCTGGGGTTTCTACATCCGGTCTGTTGAAACTGTTGCGTCCGGTCAGGTCAAGTAACCATTGGAATCGGGATACGTGGCCGTCTACGGGTGACCGGACGCTGAGGTCCAGCATCCGGTCAACACGACCGGAGCGTCCGGTCGACCCGACAGTTGCCCAGTGAAGGGGTAACGGCTAGTTTAGTCCATGGGGCTATAAATAGAAGTGGGTCTCGGCCATGGCAGGTGTTGAGCACCTTGGGGGACTATGTGTCCATGCTTGAGAGTGCTTAGGAGCCCTCCATCTCACACATACTTGATAGTGATCATCCGATTGTGTGAGTGAGCGATTCTAGTGCGATTGCATTGTGAGGTTGCATCGAGTGGCACTAGGTGATCGAGTTGCAAGCCGGTGGTGCTTGTTACTCTTGGAGGTTGCCACCTCCTAGATGGCTTGGTGGTGGTCTCCGTCGAAGCCCGCAAGAAGCCTGTGCGGCGCTCTGGAAAAGTGCTTGTGAGGGGCATTATGCTCGCCCCGCGGGAGCCACGAAGAGCAACTCTAGTAAAGCGTGTCATTGAGCTACCCTCACTCAAGGGGTAGGTTCTTGCGGAGCCCGACGTGCGGGCTTAGCGGGTGATGCTAATTAGCCTCCGAATCACCAAGTGAGCGGTCGACACAACGGGGACTAGCGTGTTAGCAAACACGTGAACCTCGGGAGAAAAATCATCGTGTCAACCTTGTTCTTCCCGTTGGTTTGCATCCCCACTACACAAGCTTGCAATTACTTTTATACATATTAAGCTTGTGTAGTTGCTCTTGCAATTAGATAGCTTGTGTAGCTTGCTAATTACCTTCTTGCTTGTGTAGCATAGAAGTAGCTCCCTTGTGTGGCTAATTTTGTTTTAGTAACCTTGTTAGTCATATTGCTTAGTTTGTGTAGCTAAGTTTTTGTGCTCTCTAATTAGGCATTGGTTGCCTTGTTATTGAGCATTGCTAGTGAGCTTAGTTAGCTTTGTACTTTTGCTTACTAGCATGTGTAGGAGCTCCCTTGTTGCTTAAAGTACTAGTGACATATGTTTGTGTAACCTTGCTCCTAGAATTGTTTAGGAGAGTTCTAGCTAGCCCGGCACCTTAGTTGCATAATTAGTATCTTTGCAAGGTGCTAGTGAACATATATAGAGGGGCGTAGTATTGGCTAGACCGATAGTTTTAATTCCGCATTTGTTTCGGTTAGCCAACGTGATTCAGTTTCAAAAAGGACTATTCACCCCCTCTAGTCGCCATTTCGACCCTTTCAGAGGCTAGCCACAAAAAGGCAATTGGAGGATGAGTTTGATGATGTCGCATGAAATGGGTGGATTGGTGCACAAACCTAGAATTTTTTTTAAATGTCGTTACTAGTAATGATGTATGAATAATTAAGTACTATGAAAAGTGGTAATAATATATAAGTATTGTGTGGTTAAGTTTGGGGTACGTGTCCTCTGTGAATTTGTATCTGAATTTGTTTGATTTATTCTTGGGAGAATAAAGCACGTACCAATTGATAAAGTTGGATATTCAAGAAACAGTTACGAGGACAAAGATTGATGAATATAATTATTTAATATATTACTGATGAGACACTGGTAAAAGTTACGACATGACATCAGTATGACTCCGTAATTATGTGAACTTTGTATCATGACTACTACGCCAGCCGAACTCACAATAATATTTACGACTTATGTGGTACGAACACACGGATTTACGAGAATATTTTAATAATATCAAGGAACCACATACTGAGGAGGTTGGATATCTGAGGATAACATGGTAGAATTTTGTATAATGCATACTGCTCCGGCCGTAACTCACAATAATATTTACGTATTCGGTGGTATGAAGATATGGATTTACGAGAATAGTTTAACAATTGGTAAACCACAAAATTGACAAAGTTGCATATCCAAAATAAAAATAGTAGATTTCAACACAAAGTGACCATAGTATAGGTTCGGAGTACAGATAAATATGTCACACAATGAATCCCGTAAAAGAAGTGAAACTAGGAAAACAAGGTATCAAATTTGATTTTGGTAAAATGGCTCGTCGTTGACCAACAGTAGTGGTGAAGTAAAAACACAGCATTTGAGGCATCCATATTTATTCTGGCATTCCAAAGGAGAATGGTCCGAACGTGTTGTTCATCGACGTGGCTTGAGTGCTTGTAGTCCAGCAGGAAGCTTCTCAATAGTGTTGATTTGGTGATAGATGGCGTAGTAGAGAAGCTGATCTCTAAACATTGCCGCATTTTCCTGGTTTTGCAGTGAAAGGAGATCAGCAACATTGCAACACAGAGGCAGAGTCTTGGATGACAAAGTAAGTACAATGTTAGGATGTACCGTGAGGATTGGAAGATGGAAAGATTCACCATTCCATAACTCCATGAATTTGATGGCAAAGAATCCACTGTTGGTGGCATCGCCCTGTAGAGGGACAGGTAGGATGGGTCGCCTGAATTGAGTAAACGACTTAAACTTACCATCTGTGGCCTCCTTGAACAGAAGAGTGAGCCTTGGAATAATTCTGTTTCCCACGACTTCATGGTAAAGCCTATGGTCATCAGGACTAGAATCGAGTATATCTATTCGGTCATGTATAAGGTTGATGCAGTAAACTGTATAGTGGTCCTCCTCCATAATCGGCAAAAAGAACTGCCAATTCCCAAAAAGATATTAGTAAGGAAACTGTAATTAATATACATTTCATGGAATGAGAAGTAGTACTTATTAGCTTAACATTAGTTGTGTCAACAGCAGCAATGTCACTCTCTAGAATTTCAAGGGCGTTATGAAACTGCCACTCTTCGAATTCCTCCTCATCGTCCATATTGACGTATTCCTAGAAAGACAGTTGAGACATATTAGTAAGAAGCTGAAATTTTGTTGGCACAGTTTTTAGGGTGTTCTTTGTGTGGACTCACCCCAATCCGGTGGGATAGGAACACCCTATAGCCACCACCATCAGGCATGCGGACTGATTTGTCATGGCTCAAGCATTGAACAAGGTAGGACATAAATTTGCTTGAAAGCTCCTACTCATTTGTGAAGGAATCTAATATTTCATTGCCAGTGAATTCTATGAACCCTGTGCTAATGAAAACCTGACTGGTATGGGAAAAATGTAGTCGTCAGTAACTTGTAGGATGATACAAAATTTGAGAAGGGGTCGTAAGCCGTACTTTAAACTCTTGAGACTAGGGAGGAACTTCTTCCTCACAGCTAGTGCCTTTGACATTGGTACTCGTGTTCGCATTGGATCACCTTTAAATGGCGACACGTACTTGGATGGGCGTCTTGTAAGGCGTTGTGGTTTTGGATAAACAGCAGCAGGTAGTAGGGGCTCATCATCAATGGTCCTATCAGGTCGTAGAACCTGTGCTCATCTGAAACAGTAAAATTGTAGTAAGCAGCTTGATAAAAAAACAATAATGGGGAATGAACGTGTGGAAGGCACCTCATTAGGAAGCTGATGTTGGGTCTGTGTAAGCACAACAGGATCTGATGTCACTGTGTCGGTTGTTGTAGTTTGTGGATGGGCAGCAAGTAGGAGGGGTTCATCGTCAATGGTGGGATCAGTTCGTAGAATCTGTGCTCATCCCCAAATAGTAAAATTGTAGTAAGCAGCTTGATAAAATTACAATAAAGGGGGGAATGAACGTGTGGAAGGCACCTTTTCTTGAAGCTGATGTTGGGTCTGAGTAAGCACAGTAGCCTCTGATGTCATCGTGTCAGTTGTTGTAGTTTGTGGGTGGGCAGTAGGTATAACAGATGCACTAATGAGGTCAACTAGAGAATCCAGGTATGAGGTTCCTCCATGAACATTGACGTTGGGGCCTGCAGCTGATATAAGTAAGTATTATGATGATATTTGATCAAACTAATTCAAGAAAAAACATACTGCCAATCTATGATGCTTGTCCAGTGCCTCCTTGGTCCGTCGCCTGATCCAGAATTGGAGGAACAACATCACCAATTGTCACATCCGTGTGAACCTGCATATACAAAAATCACATGTTTATTGACTGACTAAGAAAGTTGTATAGTAAATAGTATAGCTATATACTGCAATCTTAATGTGATTGGACATATGGTAACTAGAGATCAAACCGGTGAGTGTTCATGATCCAATTCCTGTTCTAACTCGGCATTCGCTGTGGCATCAGTGGGATGTGGTGCCGCTGCGTTCGTGGGACTGTTCTGTTGCAGTGGCACATGTGCCTCCTGGTGTATATGTTGGTTAGTGACATATCCTGAAACAAAGAAAATGAAAATTAGTGGAGACATAACTGCAGTTGCATGTTTCATGAGGAATCTGCAACAGGCATTTACCAATACAAATAGCAACAGATATCTGATTTCGCCTACCTTCAGACTGATTTGGCACCTCGGTTACATGTTCAGACTGTACGCTATCTCCGTTATGGATATCATGCATGTCAAGATCGTTGGCATCGGCTTCATACATGGATAAATAAATAGGGTAAGATTAACTATTTTTTTTTGAACAAAAGAGTCAGTAGCGGGTAGATCTGTGGACCTGCACTAGGCGCGGTTGGTTGAGCCTGGTGATCTATGCTGTTATTCTCACAACTCTGGTTCTCCAAAATTGACCGCACCTTTGCAACGAGCTGGTCATGTGAAGCTTGTAGCATTAGTTGTCCCTTGTTTAATAAAGTTGTTGCCTTTTTCGATTTGATATCAAATTGTGCCAAAGCTTGCACTAACAGCTTCCTCTTTGGCTTAGCAACAGTCACATTTACTACTCCACCTAGTTCTGAAAGAATGCTAGGGAACTGTATATTAGTCACAGGTTGTATGTTTGCTGGCTTTTCTGGAATAGAATAATGAGGCATGTAGTAAACTGTATCATTGATGTCCCTAAGCTGCCCACAGAAAATGGAAATAGGTAAGTGGCAGTAAATAGGCATTGACACATAGGACTGCGTTTAAAAATGGGGGACAATAGTTACTGTGTCTCACCGGTAATCACCCAAATGTGACCTTTCTTTGGTCGTCCTTTGTCTTGTCAGCAGCAATTATTTGTTTGATCAAATCTTGATTAAAGTACTTGGCACGGGGAATATCCTTGTGATTGATCTGGTGGTTGCAGCGTAAGTTATCCAAATAAACTATCTACACCGAGAAAAATGGAAATATGGGAGAATAAGTTTACTGTAATACATGTGGGTACCTAATCAGCTATCATAATATTTGAAGGAATAATATGTATGATAAATGGGAAACTGACCAACAGAAAAATCGCGCATCCTGTAATTGAAGGCGAAACTTTTGTTGTTCTATCAAGTCGCCACGTGCATGCAGCATCTCAGATTTCATCAGTAACAGCCTTGCACCAGTTCAAAGTGGGTAGTCAAGACAAATTCCTAGCCAAATAAACATCTTTCGCCCCGATGTTGTTGTCCGAGGAAGGAAACAACAGCTTGTTAGAAGCGATCATGAAGAAAATTTTAATGCACATGACGTCGTCAAGCATCCTAGAGTCTAACTCAATGTCGGCCTCCCAGATCTCTTGCAGATACTTGGTGTGCACATCCTCATCTTCTTGTAAACCAATAAAATCCTTGAAAGCAGACAGGGCCTTGCATGCTTCCTGGTTTGTGTGTAGAGATAAATCTTCGCCACTGTCTGGAATGCCAAATGCTTGCTTAACAGCAAAAGGGTTGATATGTATAACCCTATCTTTACCAAGAACCAATACCATAGTACTAGGGTCTAGCCTATCATACAAATACTTCAACATTTCTCTGCTAACTAGCTTGTCTGTTCGGATCTGGAGGTGGCCACCAAAATTCATATTATTGATTCTGGTACGCTGGCTCATGGTAAGGAGATCAATAAATGAGATGAAAATTGAAGGTGCACAATGAACAGTTGGTGCATTCAGATATTTGGTAACCTTTTGCTGTTTAGGCTGTAGAAAGGAGACATAGGACTTGTGTAATTGTTCAAAATAAGTGCTAATTAATAAAAAAGAGTGAAAATAAGGAACCATTATGGTAAGAATGTAGTGGGGTACTGTTTGGGAGGGGCATTTAGTCGCAACAGTATACCTTCATATGTGGTTCCGTGCGAGGGGCATTTTTCGTCTGCAGTTTTCCATCTCTGCGTGCATTGACCACAACATTTGTAGTACGGCATTGATTATTGTTCGTTACCGGATGCCTAGTTGGGGGTTGCATGAAGTCGTCATCATCATCGTCCTCCTCTGATCAAGGGTGTGCCGATGGTCCTGGACAATGTGGTGGCTGCTGATGAACTGGTTGAGGTGGTAGTGTCTGAGATACACAAGTGACGTCACTTATATCAATGTGGAAATCCTCCTGTGTGGTGTGCAGGGTGAATGATTTCAATCTCCCCTGAACAAGTTTAGGAGGCCTCATTTCCTATGAAAGAATCGTAAGCCATGTGGTAAGCATATTTACGACAATAGTATGAATACGTTGCAGTAAGAAATATTTACGAGAATTTGTACCGAAACTTTTTTGCAAGTTTTTGCACTAAAAATAGTTACGAGAACTTACAGTAATATTTACGAGAAATATTTTGCACTGAGAATAATTACGAGAACTTACAGTATATTTACGAGACATGTGGACAGTGAATATAGTTACTAAAATTGACGGTAAAATTTAGTTAGAATGGTCAAATTTACCATAAACAGTAACATCAATTACTACTTAAACTAGCTAGAATGATCCGCACAATTTTGGTTGAAAGCAGGAACATCAATTACTAAGTAAAATCACAAGAATCATGAAAACTTATGCAGCTCGGTTTGAGATGCCAACTCAGACCAACAATGTGCATTGGTAAACAGGGACTGCGAAGGCAAACAGAAAAGGAAAATAAAAAATTGTTCACGGAAACAAAAGTTGCAGTGGGCATCAGTGAACCAAGTATGTACAGTGTAAAATTGACACATGGATAAGATAAATCACCTCCGTAGCCTCTCTGCTAGCCTGATGTGGATCTGCAGAGTAGAGATGAGCAGGCAGCTTCCCAGCAGACAGCAGAGAAACGAGCAGGCAGCTTCCCGGCGTGGATGTTTGGGGCCTCTGCAGCAGCCACTTCCGATGGAGGATTGGGGCCTCCCCAGCAGCCAGTAAGAGCAGTGGACTGCGCTAATCAGGATGCCGTGGTAGGGGGCTGAAGTATAGAGGAAGCTGCAACGAAATTTGGGGGATATTCGTTCGTTTCTGGATCAATCCTGCATTGATATGGAGAAGCAGCCGAATCATATTCTTGCGCAGTGATCTCGGATTGTAGCAGGATGAAGGGCGTCGGCAAATCAGATCAGGATCTTCAATGGCAAGCAGGTGCGGGGGCGAGGGGAAGGGCGGCAGGAGCGAGGGCGACGGCAAATCCGATTAGGATCTTCAATGGCAAGCAGGTGCGGGGGCGAGGGGAAGGGCGGCATGAGCGGGGGGCGAGACGTGGGTGCGGGGGAAGAGGCGCGAGGCGCGACGAAGAGGGCGGCGACGGCGGCAGGCACCATCTGGAGCGATGAATGAGGATTCATTGCGGTGAATGAGGATTCATTGAGGGGAGCGGTGAATGAGGATTGAGACGTTGGCACAACATGAGGTCGGACCGGATCAGCCCGGCGCGGCACGGCGACCCGGCTACAAAATATCATATTCTACAGCTACAGAGTAGTCGTTCTATATATATATACTAATTTATATACTAATGCTTCCTGCTTGTGTGCAACTTAGAATATATAGAGTTAGGAAGCAATTACTCCTAGTGCAACCCTTTGTGAAGGTGATGCATAACTTTTATGGAAATTGATGACAAAGGGGGAGAAATTGGTACAAAGATATTGCAATTGAAAGATTGCATGACATAGGGGGAGTGTTGTATGGTATTGGACATGCACATGGATCAAGAGGGAGCAAGATTGAAGAATGGAAATGAATCAAAATTCTTAAACAAGAGAAGCACACAAGTAGGGGGAGCAACCTCATGAGCTTGGTTAATTGCAGTTGATATGTGCATAGTTATGTGCTTGCTTGCATTTGCATAATTTTTAAATTGATATACATGCTTGTGTGGTGTATGCTAGTTATAGAACTTGATTGATGAATTGATAACTAGTATGCATAGGTTGGTAGCTAGACTTGTATTTATCAAGTAAAACTAGAAAACCTTGCTTATAATGTTGATCTCTCATGGGGTTTCTAGTATTTATGTTGTCTATCTAACCATGATGCTAAGGATGGACTTAAATGTGCAACTCCGATTGGTATCACGGTTCAAAGGGTTATCCTATATACCTTAGCATCACTCTGTAATGGTAACACTCCCACAAATTTCATATTTATGCATGTGTGTAAGCTTGAAACCAAACTATTTTGAGCACACATGTAGGGGGAGTTATCACTATCAAGTCAGGTTTTATGTGCTTATCCAAATCTTAACAATGAGCTTAAAAGTTGGAGAAATAGCATAAAATCCAAATGTGCTTAATTTGCATATCTTTGTAGAGTTGTCATCAATTATCAAAAAGCGAGAGACTAAAAAGGTCGTTGTTTGGTTTTGGTAATTGAGTGACAATCTAGGTAGAATAATATGTGTTTATGTGAGATACATAGGTGATTAGTCCACATGTACACTAGTGTGAGCAACTTGAGCCATGGAGGTGACGATGGCTTGAATCTGTTGCAATGCTCACCTATGTGTCAATGAAGAAGCTTATTGCATACGATGCATGACATGGAGTCATGAGGCGAGGTGGAGAAGATCAAGACAAGGCTTAGCGTCGATGGACTGGTTGCAAGTTTGAAGGATAAGTCGGAGGCTTTGGAACGACGTACCGCATGTGGCAGAGAAGCTTGAGCAAGGACTTACCACCGATGGACAAGGGCAACAGTGAAGAGATACCAAGGTTGCGATTGATGAACCAAAGGTCACATGATGATATGTAGTGGATCATATCATTCAAGGAAGATCAAGCCAAGTGTTGATTCACGATGATGATCAAGAGGCTTGATGGAGGTTAGTGCTTGTGTAGCATCAACATATTGGAGAAGAAATAGAATGCGCAATGCAAAGGTATAACTTGTAGGGCATTTCATTTCACCAGTCATATATGTGTAGAGAAGTATATGACCAGGTTTAGGATAGATAGTCGTACTATTAAGAGGGGTCAACTTGTTTGCATATCGGTCATCTAGTGCCAACACTTTCCCTGAGACCCCCATAGAACCCAACCTACAACCTGGAGAAAAATAATGAAGAGAAAGCAACGGGAGAAGGAACAAATAGGGAAATGAAAAAAGAAATAGACACGGACAAAATACGTGTTTAGGCTGGATGAAAATTTAAAAGTGGCAAATTTTTTGCCTCTTTAGTATATCAAAAAAATAAGGTTATTGGATCATCAATGTTGTCGGCATGGTGTGAATCATTCCTATGCAACAAATCATTTGTTTCATTAGGTTCTATATTTTGCTTGTTTGAAGCATCGTCACCATCTACAAATTGTATGACATCACATATAAGAAACAACAATAGTATTTCATGTATTATTTAATTGCCAAAAGTTATGATAAAAAATTACCATTGATAGTTTTGATTTTTAAACGTTGGTCCTTTCTTATGTGATATGCTTCTCGATGCTTTTTATTTATTCATTCCTTTTCTCCCTAGACATTGCTTGCCATTGGGCTCTATCGCTTTCCCTCTTGCGCTATCTAGCATCGTCTTCTAGAAGGCATGAATTGGTATTTACGTCCGTGTAATATTGATATCAGTATTAAAAATTTACATAATGCACCCAATAAAATATAACAAAAGGATGTTTCGTTTTTTACCTGCATCGGTGTTGTTAGTCTTTCCTTCCAACAACAATGATGCAAAAATTACTATTTTCCATTAGATTAAGCAATAATATACCACATATTTATTTTTTATGAAAGAAAAAACATATTTAGCAAAATGCAAAAAAATACAGTACCTAAATGAAACGTCGTAGTTGATGAAAGTGCTCGAAACCATAATTCTCCAGCCTTCCGTGTATGTCCAGCAAAGGATTAAGTCCACTTTTTGCCCTTAATTATTGGGTTCGTCTAATTTTAACCATCAACTACAAAACCGTCTAATGCTAGTATCCAACTATCAAAACCGTTCACTTTTAGCATCTGGGCGCGGGTGAGGCTGTTTTGCCCCACGTGGAGCGGTTTTAACCACATCACGCTGGTGTTGACCTCCATCTCAGTGACATGTCGGGCCCACACGTCATCGACTCATCCCCTCCCT
This sequence comes from Miscanthus floridulus, assembly GCF_019320115.1. Lineage (NCBI taxonomy): Eukaryota > Viridiplantae > Streptophyta > Magnoliopsida > Poales > Poaceae > Miscanthus > Miscanthus floridulus. Next base: position 8,243,699 of record NC_089593.1, on the reverse strand, counting down.
CTCTATCCTCACGGCCACTCCTCGACGCCTCCTCTCTCGCTCGCGGTGGGGCGGGCACTGCTCTCTCACGGGCGCTACTGCCTCCGATGCGGCGGCGCTGGCCTCGGCGTTGACCATTCCACGCTGGCCCCTCTCTTTCCTCCCATCACCGGCGGCGAGCAGGCTACGGGGACAGCACGCAAGCAGCATGGTGGTACGCGAGCAGGCTGCGGCGGCGGCGCGTGAGCAGGGCGGTGGTGCTCGAGCAAGTGGCAGCGGCGGCGCCCGAGCAGGCTACGGCGGCTGCCGTCTCCCTGTGCCGCAACCGAGCTCGCCGCGGACGCCGCCTCCATGCGCCACAGCCGAGCTCGCCGGTTCTGCCTCCAAAATTCGTCACCTACACTCGACCTCTCTTCAATTCCTCTTACACGTAGCCTCCCGAGGTTCCTAGCTACCTTGTGGACGCGGTCGCACAGGCTTTCGTGCACCAGAGAGCTCGTCCTGGCTATCTGATGCAGCGGAACCACGGCAGCGGCATCGCGTGCACGCGCAGATGATGGCTCGGCATGGGCGAGACGTGGCGCAGCGCTGTGCCCAACCAGGCACGCAGTGGCGGCAGGGCTCTCAGCCATGGCGTGGACGCAACAGACACACAGCTCGGCGTGGCAGAGCCAGCGTGCAGCAAAGGCACGCGCGGCAACGGGTCAGCCGGCCAGCCGTCGAGCGTTGCAACGACAAGGGCACGGTTAGGTGCGGCAGCGAGGACGCAGCAGGTCAGCAGGACTGGCCAGGGCAGTGACCGGAGAAGCGGTGACGGTAGGGCGAGGCTAGAGTGGCTCAGCCATGGGACGGGCGCAACAGCGGGTCGGCCAGGCGAACTGCTATGACAGCGCGGCGAGGCAGCACGGTGCAGGGCGAGCAGGCGCTCGGCCCTCGACGACCGGACGCGGTGACCGCGGACACCGGCCGAAACAGAGTACTGCACGATTTTTGGCGTGCGTGTTTCTTAGATTTCACTGTGGCACTCTAGCCTGTTCAAGTTACTAGCCCCAAGCTTGCACTTAGAACTACAACTTTTATTCAGGCACTTCCCGATTTCAAGCAACTGGTAGGGAAGAACAGAGGCCTCAACATCGGTTTGTCAGGCTGTGCAACGTGGAGAGGGAGGCGTGGTCAAAACCGCTCAACGTCAGTCAAAACAACATTGCCCCTGTCCAGGTGTTAAAAGTGAACGGTTTTAACAGTTGGGGTACCGGTACTAGACAGTTTTATGATTGAGGGTTAAAATTAGACCAACATAATAGTTGAGAGACAAAAGTAGACTTAATCCTCCCGCAAAAATGGCCACTCAACTCTTGGTAGTTTCTTGTGCACGTCTAGCAAGATCACCAACTTGGATTTTAAATGAGCTTCTCGTGAATACGAATAGAGATTGTAGTTGGACGAAAAAAAATGTGGTAGAAAATTTGCCTCTTTACTGTTATCTCTACCACCTAAAAAATACCTAATCGTATCGTCTGCGTTAACCCCGCTCCAGGCGAACCGCGAACAACGTAACGCATTCACCGCGACAAACCTATACTCCAAAACCGTTTCCTTTCCTTTACCACCGCGACCCACGTATACTCCGAAACCGTTTCCTTCTTCGTGGCGCTCTACCTCATCGCGGTGCGCACGGGAGGCATCAAGCCATGCGTCTCCTCCTTCGGCGCCGACCCGCGAATCAGGCGGCGTGGCCCTAGATGCTCCTCGCTGTGGACATTATATTCATCTTCTTGCTTGCCTTGCCAGATTGAAGGCAATAGGGGGCGGGTGCTGCGAAAGACAATCTCGATCGACCGAGTTCCTTTCTTCAGATCAATCAGAGAGAGCGAAAGAGGGATCGTCTCGCGGCGACGATAACGATATGCAGCAGAAGAAGGAGGAGGTGGAGGTGAAGGAGGAGGAAGAGTCCATCTCAAGACGAAGAAGACGACGGTGGGCGGCGGCGAGGCCAACAACAAGCCAGCGACGAGGCGGGTGAGTGTGGACCAGGAGACCATCGACGTCATGCTGAAGCAGGCGGAGCGGCTCCCGCCTAGCCGGCCTTTCCCTGAACTTCCCGAATCCATCGACCGGCTGTGCCAGGGGTCCCGCGCCAAGCTGAAGAGGTCCGACGAGCGGGACGCGGACATCCTCAGCCAGTACTGCGCCATGGGATACGCGGAGGTGAAGCTCCTGCCGGAGGAGCTCTTGTAGGAGGAGGACAATGGCATTACCGCCGTCGAGGAGGAGGTGGATGGATCGGAGATGTCTAGCTGGCTAGCTTATAGGTCAATGCCATTGTGTGTGCGTCCAATTTACAGGTTTTCTACAATTATTATTTATTGTTACTGGTGTAGTGCATTCTGGTCATGTAGGTTGGATCCAGCCGTCACTAGTAGCGAATAGACCTTTGATCCTCGGTTAAAATGGGCTCTAGTCAACGGCTACTGCGTCAGACAGAGGTGGTAGGGACCTTTAGTCCCGGTTGTAGCCACCAACCGAGACTAAAGGTATACTTTTACTCCCGGTTGGTAGCTCCAACCAGGAGTAAAGGTCTACTCCCGGGCCGTGGCTATGCCCGGGGTTGAAAAGTTACCTTTAGTCCCGGTTGGAGCCACCAACCGGGACTAAAGGTCCCCCTTTATATCCCGGCCGTCTCCTTCCTCCCCGAGCCCGAGCTCAGCATATTTTAAAGCTCACTGCAGTAGTGTTCTTGCTTCCTCCCTCCCTCCATTATTCCTCCATTCATTCTTCGATTCATCCATCAATTTCTTCGATTTCTCCGTCGATTCTTCAGTTGTAAAGGTTACCAATCTCATACTCTCATTTTCAACATTGTCTTATCTCATTTTGTTCACTATATATATATATATATGATTCTTTATTGTGGTTTTTTTCATTTATAAGTAATTTGAGCTCAAAATCACTTCAAGCTTGCATATTTACATGAAAGAAGGTTAAAGTAGCTAGTTGAACTTGCGGACCGTGTTCATCTCGACGACCATGTTCTCTGCCGAGCGGTAACGGACGTTAAGGAGGAGCTTTGATTCTACGAGGGAGAGCGGCAACGGTCGTGGAAGACCGTGTTCCCTTCCTCGTAGAATCGGAGATCTTCCTTGACCAAGTACGGTGCCGTCCGGTGGAGAAATGCTCGCCGAGATGATCACGTAAGCAAGTTCAACTAGTACGGATGGTTATTTATTCACATGTCCCAATATCGTCGTAGTAGTCTGTCAATCACCGTACTTTTTATTTTAACTTTTTATGAAATGAAAAACTTAGAAAATAGTTAGAAAATTATAGAAAATCCATACTAGTTGAACTTGCGGACCGTGTTCAGCTCGGCGAGCATGTTCTCTGTCGAGCGGTAACGAACATCAAGGAGGAGCTTTGATTCTACGAGGGAGAGCGACAACGGTCGTGGGAGACCGTGTTTCCTTCCTCGTAGAATCGGAGCTCTTCCTTGACCAAGTACGGTGCCGTCCGGAAGAGAAATGCTCGCCGAGATGATCACGTAAGCAAGTTCAACTAGTACGGATGGTTATTTATTCACATGTCCCGATATCGTCGCAGTAGTCTGTCAATCACCGTACTTTTATTTTAACTTTTTATAAAATGAAAAACTTATAAAATAGTTAGAAAATTATAGAAAATCCGTACTAGTTGAACTAGCGGACCGTGTTCATTTCGGCGAGCATATTCTCTGCCGAACGGTAACGAACGTCAAGGAGGAGCTTTGTTTCTATGAGGGAGAGCGACAACGGTCGTGGAAGACCGTGTTCCCTTCCTCGTAGAATCGGAGCTCTTCCTTGACCAAGTATGGTGCCGTCCGGTGGAGAAATGCTCGCCGAGATGATCACGTAAGCAAGTTCAACTAGTACGGATGGTTATTTATTCACATGTCCCGATATCGTGGAAGACCATGTTTCCTTCCTCGTAGAATTGGAGCTCTTCCGTGGCCAAGTACGGTGCCGTCCGGTGGAGAAATGCTTGCCGAGATGATCACATAAGCAAGGTCAACTAGTACGGATGGTTATTCATTCACACGTCCCGATATCATCGCAGTAGTCTGTCAATCACCGTACCCAAACGTAGTATATATATAAATATAAACGATAATCGATTGTTATGTGTGTACACTCCCATTTTTCTGTTAATTTGCGGAAATATCATGTGAATTACTTACCTGCCGCAGTAAAAGACGAGAACACAATGACCATTAAAAATATCATTGTTTAGAGATCTAGATAATTTTATAGTTTCTTAATTTTATTTGTTTATAAAAGGAGAAATTTATAGTGTATTAAAAAATGAGTATAGAGAGTAGATGGCAACTGCTTCCAGGTTCTCGGCCTCTCATGGGTTTCCAAAGCGACTTAGGCCGGGCCTCCCTCTCATTCCATGCGGCAAGTGTCGTGATGAGACGAAGATTGTGATGGAGTACCGAGTGAAGAAGGAGGGTCCCAACAAGGATCGTATCTTCTACAAGTGTCCGGATCGTAATGTGAGTTATTTTATCGTATTTAATGATTATGGTTAGTTTATACCTATTTTCATGATGGTTGTGATTAAAGTTCTAATTTTTTGTTTTAATTTCAGTGGGATGGCAGTGGACGATGTTTAGGCTTCTACTGGGAGGAAGAGTATGTTGAACTCGTGCAAAAATATCTTGCACAACAGGCAGATATGGCGGCTAATGAGGCAGTGATCCAGCCGAAGAAGCCCAAAGATGTTGCACAATCGGAGGATCTGTCTGTTTTAGTTGAGATTGGTCGCGAAATCCTTGTGCTCCTGAAATGTATTTTAGCTTTAGTTGTTTTAGTGGTAGTTGGGATTGTCTACATTGTAGCGATGCTTTCATAAATTTGTATCTTTTGTGGTGGCACGCATGTTGTATAAATAATTAATTATGATCTAGGTTTTAATATGGTATTTATGTCATGTAATGCAGATGAGCCGTCATTGGATGTATAATGCTGATCGCCGCTCCCAAGAGTTCATTGACGGCGTGCATTCTTTGTTACGTGCGGCCGAGGCAAACAAACGCGATGGTTTCATGTGCTGCCCATGTGCCATATGTAAGAATACGGTGGAATATCCTTGCTCAAGGACTCTTCATTCACACTTGTTCAAGTCGGGTTTCATGCCAAACTATATTTGTTGGATAAAGCACGGAGAAACCGGTGTTGTAATGGAAGAAGGTGAAGAAGAACAATGGGACGACAATGATATTATTCCCGATGGTACGTGCTTCAATGATACTGCAATGGGAGAAGCTGAAGAAGAGGTAGCCGCAGAAGATGAGCCGGCTGATGATCTTTCTCATGTCATTCGTGACGCACAAAGAGAATGTGAAAGTGAAAAGGAGAAGATCAAGTTCGAGCGGATGCTAGAAGATCACAAGAAATTGTTGTACCCAACTTGTGATGCAGGGCAGAAAAAAGTTGGGAACCACACTAGAATTGCTGCAATGGAAGGCAAAGAATGGTGTATCTGACAAGGGATTTAGAGTTACTAAAAATCCAAAAGAAGATGCTTCCGAAGGACAATGAATTGCCCGCCACTACCTACGAAGCAAAACAAGTTATCTATCCTATGGGGCTAGAAATAGAGAAGATACATGCATGTCCTAATGACTGCATCCTGTACCGTGGCAAAGAGTACGAGAAATTGGATGCATGCCCGGTATGCCATGCGTCGCGGTATAAGATCAGGCGAGATGACCCTGGTGATGTTGAGGGCGAACGTCCGCGAAAGAAAATCCCTGCCAAGGTTATGTGGTATGCTCCTATAATACCACGCTTGAAATGTCTGTTCAGAAACAAAGAACATACAAAATTGTTGCGATGGCACAAAGAAGACCGTAAGGTAGACAATATGTTGAGACACCCTGCTGATGGGTCCCAGTGGAGAGCAATCGATAGAGAATTCCCGGAGTTTGCAAATGACGCAAGAAACTTAAGATTTACTTTAAGTACAGATGGTATCAATCCTTTTGGAGAGCAGAACAGTAGTTATAGCACTTGGCCTGTTACTCTAAGTATCTACAACATTCCTCCTTGGTTATGCATGAAGCGGAAGTTCATTATGATGCCTGTGCTCATCCAAGGCCCGAAGCAACCTGGCAATGACATCGATGTGTACCTAAGACCACTTATTGACGAACTTCTCATTTTATAGAATAAAGAATGTGTACGTGTGTGGGATGAGTACAAACAGGAACACTTTGATCTACGAGCATTGTTGTTCGTAATAATCAATGATTGGCCTGCTCTAAGTAATCTTTCAGGACAGTCAAACAAGGGATATAATGCATGCACACACTGCTTCGGTGATATTAGAGGTGTATTCTTGAAAAAAATGTCAAAAGGTCGTGTACCTTGGCCATCGTCGATTTCTTCCTGCAAATCACCCCGTAAGAAAGAAAGGCAAGCATTTTAAAGGGAAGGCAAACCACCTAACCAAGCCTCGCAATCGAACTGGTGAGGATGTACTCGATATGGTCAATGATGTGAAAGTCGTCTTTGGAAAAGGACATGGAAGCCAACCTGTTCCGAACGACGCTAACGGTCACGCACCCATGTAGAAGAAGAAGTCCATATTTTGGGACCTACCCTATTGGCAAGTCCTAGAGGTCCGCAGCTCGATCGACGTGATGCACCTGACGAAGAATCTTTGTGTGAACCTGCTAGGCTTTATGGGTGTGTATGGAAAGCCTAAGGACACATTTGAAGCACGACAGGACCTGCGTTGTTTGAGAGAAAGAGACAACCTGCATCCAGAGAAGATAGATGATGGACGCCATTACTTACGTCCTGCTAGCTACACTCTAAGCAAAGAGGAGAAGGAAATCATGTTTGAATGCTTAAACAATATCAAGGTACCATCTGGATTCTCCTCGAATATAAAGGGTATTATAAATGTGCCAGAGAAGAAATTCTATAACTTAAAGTCCCATGACTGTCATGTTCTCATGACGCAATTACTTCTAGCTGCATTAAGAGGAATTCTACCTCCAAATGTACGTCTAGCCACCGTGAAGCTATGTGCATTCCTCAATGTAATTTTTCAGAAGGCAATTGATCCAACTGATCTAGCTAAACTACAGAATGATGTGGTTCAATGTCTCGTCAGCTTTGAGTTGGTGTTCCCTCCTTCCTTCTTTGATATTATGACACACCTCCTAGTTCACCTAGTCAAGGAGATTTTCACTCTCGGTCCTGTGTTCCTACACAACATGTTCCCCTTAGAGAGATTCATGGGTGTCCTGAAGAAATATGTTCACAACCATGCTCGCCTAGAAGGAAGCATCGCCAAGGGCTATGGAACAGAAGAGGTCATTGAGTTCTGTGTTAACTTTATTCCCGACCTTGACTCGATTGGTGTTCCTGAATCGAGACATGAGGGGAGACTAAGCGGAAAGGGGACACTAGGGAGGAAAACATATATTGGTATGGATGATGATTATTTCAATAAAGCGTACTACACAGTTCTACAGAACTCCTCTTTGGTAGATCCGTATATTGAGACACACAAGGATCTCTTATGATCCGAGTTTCCAGGGAAGACTGAAGCTTAGATTACGCGTAAGCACATGGAAACTTTCGGCGGTTGGTTGTGAAAAAAATGTCAAGGTGATGAGAGCATCCATGAGCAACTGTATTTATTGGCTATGCAACCATCATAGCATATCGTCACATACAAATGGTACGAGATAAATGGGAACATATTCTACATAGTAGCCTAAGATAAAAGGAGTACCAACCAAAACTGTGGTGTCCGCATAGATGCCACAGACCCGAATGGGAATAAGCAGACATATTATGGACGCATAGATGAAATATGGGAACTAGAATATGCACCTACTTTGAAGATCTCATTATTCAAGTGCCAATGGGTCAAGGTGACCGGAGGCGGGGTAACAGTAGACAACGAGTATGGAATGACAACAGTAGACCTTAGTAATATTGGGTACAAAGACGAACCATTCGTTCTTGCCAAGGATGTGAATCAGGTGTTCTATGTCAATGATATGTCTACCAAACCAAAAAGAGGGAAAAACGATAATGACTCAACCAAAGAGCCAAAGCGCCATATAGTTCTTTCAGGGAAAAGAGTCATCGTGGGAATTGAGGATAAGTCGGACATGTCAGAAGATTATGAAAAGGATGATCGAATTCCGCCATTCAAAATGAACAAAGATCCTAGCATCTTGGTAAATGATGAGGACACTCCATGGTTACGACGCGATCATAACCAAGGGACATACGTAAAGAAGAAGTTCACTGCTGTGCCCACTTGATGATATAGTGATTTAATGTAGTGTGTGCTTGAGATATTATGTAATAATTGTGAATTCAGATGTTTATTATGTTATGTTTCAAATTAAATCAATGTTTGATTTGGTGGGATTTCTCTCTCAAAAAGGTAAATTAGGATATTGAGTGATGAAAAATTAAAATATTAACGTTAAAATGATGTGAAAACAAATTTCCTGTCAAAAACTAATAGTTTTAATAATTTTAATTAAACGCTACATTTTTGCATTAACGAAATAATAAATATTAGTTACATTATGTTTTATAATTGTAACAAAAAATAAAAAAGTTAGGTTATAGATTTTTCCTATGTGCAATAAAGAAAAAGAAAATCCATATTTTTAACAAAATAATTTTATGCCTTTTATTTAATTTACTATGTGTTTAACAAAAACTATTGCATTTCTATTGTATTTAACAAGACTATTGCTTAAAACAGGCGGAAAACGAAACTGCAGGCCACCTTTACTCCCGGGTGGGAAGCCCACCCGGAAGTAAATGTGGGCTATAGTTTCGTGGCCCGCCAAAAAAAACCCTTTACTCCCGGTGCGTGTTACCAACCGGGAGTAAAGGTATACCTTTACTCCCGGTTGGTAACACGCACCGGGAGTAAAGGTACCTTTACTCTCGGTTGATAATACGCACCGGGAGTAAAGGACCTTTACTCCCGATGAGGGGATAGCACCGGGAGTAAAGGGGTGTGGCCTATATATACCAGTGCCATCTTCTTCCTTGCATTCTTCACCGATTCCTCTCCCCCTGCACCCACGCCACCCGGCCCGCCACACCGAGGACGTCGCCGCCACCCTGCCCGACGCCGGTCGTCGCCACCGCCTCGCGCGCGTCCGCTGTCCCCACACCACCCCGTGCGCCGACGACCTCGCGGCGCCTGCTGCTGCCCGCCTCGGCCCAACGCGCGCGCCAGCCGCTGCTTGGTTTGGTAAGTTTTGGTAAGTTTGTTCGTGATGCGATCTTGATCTGAACAATGTGGATGTGTACTGTGTTGTTGCGGATGTGTACTGTGTTCAAATGTTAAGTTCGTCGTCCGCGAGTGTGCACAAGCGGCTATTGTCGGCCACCAGGCCATTCCTTAACGACGACGACAAGCGTAGTCTTCGTCATTAGCGCGCGTAACTGACACGTGTCATCCAGCGACACCAATGAAAACAGCAAATTAAGCGTACGACGATACAGTGGCTAGTCACCATTTATCTTTAAAAATAGTTACAGATATTACAATTGATGTTTCAAGTTACCACCATAAATCGATTTATAAAGACGGTTGGTATATCACCCTGAAATCGATTTGTAGACATAGTTGGTAATAATGTGACCGGTCTAAAAAAAATACAGCGCAATGAAGTTCATAACCCTTTCAAGTTAGATTAAGAACTTTCTATTGAAGTTGTTGAGCTAGAAGACATGTACAACCTTTACTTGATGATATTTTCAATTAAAATAGTATATGGCCCCAAAATTATGCTTTAAATTTTTTAGTTTTTCAAATTCAATTTTAAAATTTTTCAAACGATTCTTTAATCATATAATATATAGTGTGTGATGGGATTAAAACTTTGTATGTAAGCGCCATGCGTTTCTATGTATACGGCGGAGCACCGCCGCCCTCGTTCGCCCTAGGGTTTAGGGTTTATACGGCGGAGCACCGCCGCCCCCGTTCACCCATGTGTACAAACATATATACGGCGGAGTGGAGCACCGCCACTCTCGTCACACCACCCTTTCTCTCTTCTTCCTCGCGCCCGTCCTCCGCGCGCGTCCGAGGCCCTCCACTGCCGAGCTCGAGGTGATTAGTTTGTCTCTCTGTACATTCTCAGACGGTGGCCGGAAAACTTCAAAAAATGTTATATTTTGCTGTGATACCGAATAGATCTGAAACATAGAAATTTGTTCTCCTAAACTAAAAACATTTCTCTTTTGAAAGTAGAACATTGTTTCGTGAATCTAGAACATTGCCTTTGCTCAATACAAGAATTTTTTCTATCTTCATAGATCAATGTTTGTTAACGAAATTTTATCCAAATATATTCATGTAGGGTCTTTTTTTGAAGGATTTGTTGTAGGATATATAATGGTCAAATAGGAACTCAATTTGGATACCCAGTTTGTAAACTAAGCGTTTTTTAGTTTATAAAAAATATCACATGTGATGATGTAAGCAGTTTTGGTTGGACTTGCATGCATGGCTACAGACAATTTGGGCCACAAGAAAGAAAAGTCCAAAAAGAAGATAAATTCTTATCATTTCAGAAATAGTAATGGTTATATTAGTAATAAGACACATATACTTACATTTCATAATAACTTATACTTACATGGTTCACATGGTACATAGGATCACAACATCACGCACCGACACCGCCCCGGCCCGCCTCACGTCGTCGTCGTTAGCACACCGGCCACCGCGCCGACACGTATATATACGTCATTTGTATTCATATGCATGTATATATACGTCGCGGAGCACTGCCGCCCTCGTTCGCCCATGCGTTTCTATGTATATGGCGGAGCACCGCCGCCCTCGTTCACCCATGTGTACAGACATATATACGACGGAGTGGAGCACCGCCACTCTTGTCACACCGCCCTCTCTCGCGGCCTAGTCGATCAACATTCGTATTATCGTTATCGTTAACGCTAAACAATCACACTAGGGCGAACCGCAGTGATGATGTCACCGACGTGGTTCGCCCTAGTCACCGATGCAATTCGCCCTCGGCTGTTTATGTATAGCCCTAATTCACCCTAGTACCGACGCAGTTCGCCCTAGTGTGGCGAATTGCGTCCGTGGCCGAGGGGCAAGATTTCATAATGCATATTGTTCGTAGATTTTACGCATGTAAGCAAAGATTTGACGTACTATATATTGGTTTTGTTTTTTGAAGCTAGATGGCCAACCCGAGAAACATGGATGAGGAGGAGTTGATGATGAATTTGATCAACACTGGCACTCAAGTTGCCGACGATGATGGTGCTAAAAATAACGTGCAAGAGGATGCAGATGACGGGAGTCAGTACTTAGCTCTTGAACAAAATGAGCAACAACATATTGGCCAAGTATATATTTTTTATTATTAGCTATATATATTATCATATGTCTTATGTGTGCTCATGACATTAAAAATAATGTTTATGTTTTGTAGCCCTCTGGATCGACATCAACAACTACAACGAAGAGTAAAAATGTTTGAGGTCCCAAAAAGCCATTGGAGGGCCGCTTCATCATCTCGGAGTTCAATGTGGATACAGGAGAACCGAGGGGGCCGAATAAAATGAAATTTGTGCACCACTGTGGTTACCTTGTACGGGACCGGCTCCCGATTAGTACCCGTGAATGGAAGAAGAAGACCGATGCTCCTCATATCAGTTTTGTCTCCGATCGTGACAAGACGTTAATTTGGAAAGATGTCTTGGTATATTTCACGCTCCAAACAGATGGTTATGATGATATAATTGATGGTGATGAATTGAAGGAGCGAGTTAGGGATTGGGCAATGAAGAAGATGGCCACCCAGTTTCAGACTTGGAAGAAACACCTATACACGACGTATGTCAAGAAGAACATAGCACCAGATTTTACTGTCCCAGGCCCGAACTCAAAGCAGAGGCCCTATTGGGATGAGTTTGTACAGTACAAGACTTCAGAAGAGGGTGTGAGTCGGGTGATAAAGAACCAATGTAATGCCCAACAGAAGACATACCACCATAACTTGGGATCAGATGGCTACCCGACTGCCATTAAGAAGTGGAACAAAATAGAAGCAGACCTTCTTGCCAAGGGTATCAGACCAGAATCACTCGAGTGGGGAGAACGTACAAAGAATTGGTTTTTCGCTCATGGGGGAACACTAGACCAGGAGACAGGGAAGTGCGTTTATGGCGCAAGACTGCAAGAAGCAGCAGAAAGATTGTTTTATGCTCAGAGAGCTACTGCTAGTGGTGCGTTCAGGCCCAACAGAGAGAAGGATGAGCTGACATATGCCATCGGGACTATTGAACATGGTGGCCGAACTAGAGGCAAAGGAAGTGTCTCGTGGGAGCATGGATTCCCTCAGGACAGACCTTCCTACAGAAGCCGCCAGAGAAAGAAGGAAGAAGAGGCACAGCGGCTCCAGAGGTTGGAGGAAGCGGTGCGTGAAGCACAGGAGCGGAAAAAAAACCATGAAGCGAGAATGCAGGAAGAAATCAGAAGGCAAGTGCAAATAGCAGTGAGTGCAAGCAAGCAGGCATTAGAGCTAGGAATCAACATTAGCCAATCTGTTCAGTTGAAAAGCAGCTGCGCTTCCACAGAGATACCAAATCAAGGGGACACAGGATTGCGCTTCCCTGTGGATGACGTCACTAAACCTTGTACAACGTGTGAGCTACACATTCCGAAGGGGAATTCCACAATCAAGGTGGCTATCGGTCTTGTTAATCCTATCGACCGAACCAAGACACCAAGGATTCATAGGAATATAATCCAAGAAGGATATGCTACCATCTCGGTAGATAAAGCTGAAAAAGGTTTTAGTGATTTGCCTCTTGACATTCCTGGAGGTGATGGCGAGAAGACTCTAGGAGAAGCGGAGAAGACATTCATTCTATGGCGCAAGCGCTACATCATCATTCCAGGGATGTCGGCTCCACCTCCTCCTGAACTACCTCACCATAGGTACGTGCGGATGAAAACACTACATCATTAATTTGTATTGGCTTAAATAATTAACAATCTGCTCATAATAATATGTCATTCCTTTTTTTGTAGCAGATCCTCCCCCAACCTAAATCCAATTGTTCAATCGCCAGATCATTATAGTGCTCTGTACGATGATATTGTGTTGGAAGGCGAGGCTGCATCCACACCATCTCCAAGGAGGTCTCCAACGCCGTAGCCGCCACCTCCAAGGAGGTCTCCAACGCCGCTGCCAACACCTCCAAGGAGGTCTCTAACGCCTCCCCCACCCCCGCCTACCAAGAAGCCTAGCAAGAGGCCAGCCCCTCAAACGAAGAACCAGTCCCCACCTACAAAGAAAGCCACCGTGAAACCAAGGGCTATTCCCAAAATAATATCTGAAGAGAAGGAAGAAGGAACTGATGCATATAAAAAAGATATGTCTAGATTCTATGACAAACTTAAAAAGAATCAAGAAGCAAGGAGAAACCTGGAGAAACCGTACTTCTTCGTAGCTCCAGATATTCTAAAAAAAAGGGTGGCTTCTTACCAGCAACAACAGCGGGAATCTCGTAAGCCATCCAAATCAACGTTATCGGACTATGACCGCACTCTCACCAAGTCAATTGAGGCGGCACAGAAAAAGAAGCGGGCAGGGAAAGGAGTTGCCCAACTCGGACAACAAGCGCACCAATCAGTCCCCCCGCTAGTTGTTGGTAATGAATATGGTTCGAATTTAGGATTAATGCATCAGGCAAATATACCTCCAGATGTCGATTTGGATCACCTTGGTGAATTTATTGATGAGACTGGTCTCGACCTTTACCAGATGTTTGGTGATGGAAACATTGAGAGTGCGGCGGAGGTTGATATTTAGAAGAAAAAAATTTGTACTAGGCCAGAGTCTATACAACCCTCAAGCCTTATCTGATCTGGGCACGCAAATGTACCTGCTAAACAAGTGGTACATGCAGGCGTCTACCGGTGGAGACTTCTGCGTTGGTGTCAGAATTAGAGACGAACATTCGTTCCGTGGCGATGAAGTTATATATGTTGACTTTGCAGAATTTCATCAACTATGCCACCTGACCTCTCTGGATAAAGTTATCATTAGCTGCTATTGCCTGTAAGTAATAATTCTTTCGATCTATTATTAAACTCATCATATGTGTGTATATGCATATAAATTATCCTAACAAGTACTATATATATGTAGATTTACAATGACAGAGCTCAGAAAGGAAGGCTGCAATGAAATTAGTTTTGTTGATCCCCATATAGTATTCAAAGACCCAATTACTCCAAAGACTAATTGGAAGTGTGAGTCAGAGAGTAACCTCATGAACTTCTTAGTGAACCAACGCCATAAGAAGGATATACTCTTTCCCTATAACTTCAAGTGAGTGTTAATAATGTCGATCATCCTTAATGGATCATATGTTGATTCTAGTTAATTAATGAGTGTTATGCGTTATATTCTATAAACACATGCAGCAATCACTGGATATTGATGGACATCGATCTGGTGAAAAGTCACTTGATAATCTATGACTCGATGAGAAAACCATAACAAGACTACCAAGATATGATAGATATTATCCAGAGGTAATTTCGGGATCTCTAGCAACTATATATACACACAAACATGATGATTAACTATATCTGATGATGTGGCAAATTTTTTTATTGGGCAGTGTTTGGAAAACCTTTATTGAGAAGCAACACATGGAAAAATACAAAGCGCCACTGAATGTAATCCCTTTGAAAGTAAGTCCCCTGAATCGCATCATCTTTATTAATTAAACATATAGCTTTCACCGGATCACCAGATTGGATGACAAATCTTTTTCTCGTAAAGTGGTGTCTGAGGCAGGAACAGGGGAACAACTACTGTGGTTACTATGTTTGTAAGTTTATCAAGGTGGTCTCCCAAAGAACTCCTACAGAGAGACTCAAAGTACGTTAAAAATACACTATATATTCATTTAATTATTATTATTGATTGTGTTACTATGTCTTTATATATATATATGTACATATATTAATTTATTTTCCTTTAATTCAAACCTGTAGACTCGATGGTTGGAGGAAAAGGTCATACGGCAAGATCAAATCAAAGCAATTCAAGAGTCTATAGCCGGATTTTTTAATGAGCAGGTCATCGATTCCAAGGGCGAGTTCTACTTCGACCCAACACTGCCATGGAAGCCAAGCTAGAGGATGAGAGGAAACTTGTTATATCACAACAACTGTAATGCAATCTTTTTGTAATATATGCACATGAAATAATATAATGTAAAATACACATATGCATGCATGCATGTAAATATATATATGATGCATGTATGCATATATATATATTTTTTTCTATGCTTGAATTGTGTGATTTAATACGTTCATTGTGCTTGAACCGAAACATACTATACGCGCGTATAAATATATAATTAGCAGCGTACAATACGACTTCGAAAACCTATTTTGAAAAGAAAAGAAAAAAGGAATAAAACCTTTAGTCCCGGTTCGTATTACCAACCGGGACTAAAGGTGCCGGCCATCGTGACATGTCAGGAGGCACCTTTAGTCCCGGTTGGTAATACGAACCGGGACTCAAGGTCCTCCTTTAGTCCCGGTTCCTGACCCGGGACTAAAGGACCCCCTTTAGTCCCGGATGCTTACTCTCGGGTGGGGAACCGGGAGTAGAGGGGTTTTCCACCAGAAGTAAAACTCTGTTCTCTACCAGTGCGTGAGTCGTAGTACCTACTACGTACTGCCTGTTTCGTTCCTTGGATACATTCAGCAACCATGAGTTACTAGCAGGTTACACTTATTCAGTAATCGTCCCTTCTGAGATCTGGGTTGTGTGATGGCGCTATCAATCAATAAATAAATAAAGTCCACTGTGTTTGTAACTGTATTAGCGAAGGTACATGCTTGGGCGTCCGCGTCCTATTACCCGCGTCCGATAATCCTCAGAGCTTACCCTTCCGCGTCTGATTATTGAGGTTGTTTTTAAATTATTTTCTAAAAATCTGTCGTTGTAGGCGTGAATAAAAATTTATAATTCAGTGTAATGCACGGACATATATCTAGACGAGACGACGATGCGAGGGCCAGGCCAGGGCGCTGGCTCCCTATCCGGGTCCGGGTCCGGGTCTGGGTCCTGTCCATGGCATGGGTTAGTTCTTGTCCGACTCGAATCGAACACGTACTTACCTGCACTGCATGCCCGTTTCCTCCTCCGATCCAGTCCGCCAGCCCGATCCAAGGCGTCGATCTTGTCCGACGAACACGTACACCTGCATGCTTGATCGATCGTATTACATAGGTCTCGTTTAAATCTAGGATATAAAGTTTTAACGTGTCACATCGGATGTTATATGAGTTTATCGTAGGGTGTTTGATACTAATAAAAAAATAAATTACAGAATCCGTTGATAAACCGCGAGACAAATTTATTAAACCATGTATTACTGTAGCACTTTATTACCAAATTATAGACTAATTAGGCTTAAAAGATTCGTCTCATAAATTAATCATAAACTGTACAATTAATTATTTTTTAGTCTATATTTAATACTTTATGCATGTGTCCAAACGTTCGATGTGACATGATATAAAGTTTTAGGGTGAGAACTAAATAAAGGCATATACTCCTTATGCAGCAAGAACAGAACAAGCCGTCATCAATCATCATCCAGTCTGGTCCTCGACTCAACTCCGTATTATGCTCGTATTATATTTTATAAAAATAAATATGTCCCATGATTGATGATAGGCTGCACGCTATCACTTTCGTGACACCGTATATGTGCAGTATTTGTAAGGCTTCTCCGGGCTTCGGCTCCATCGGATGAGCTCTACCAAATATTTTGTTAGTAGTGCCATTTTTTATGAAAAAGAAGAGCATTTTTTAGTGGAAAACATGAGCCCCGACGCCTTCGAAAGAGCACTGCCCTGCCAAACACCCCTTTAATAAAAATAAATTCTAACTATATTAAAATAATTATAATCATTTTTTAATATTGGTGTAAGGCTAATATTTACTAGTAAAGTATGCTATACTGGTATGGAAGAGATTTTTTTATTGAAAATGGCACGGAGGAGATTCGTGTATCGTGCCCCTGAGTCCCAAAATAAGCGCACTTTTGGGATTCAAAATTTGTTGCAAAATGTAGGCCCTATTTATTTCCTTGGGCTAAAGTTTTGCCCGACACTTTTAGCCCATGTTTTGGGCAAATTGATCTAAACAGGTGGAGCAAAAAAGAGCAAATCCAGGAATGCTAAACTTTTGCCATTTGCTACCCAAGAGGCTCAAAACTAGGCTAAACGTCTGGGGCCGCGAGTTGGACGCCCACTACCCCCGCACCCACCCACCCCGCTCAGTACCCTATCCATTCCCCCACACTCACCCCTCCTCCCCCCACCGCTCTCGCTCTCTCCCTCTGTGCAAAACCTAGCTCCACTCGTCGCTCTCGGTCTCTCCCGATCCACCAACTCTAGCTCCGCCCACTGCCGCCGCCCAGATCCAGCTCGGCGTCCCTGCCGCGTAGCTCCAGCTTCTCCTCCCCACCGCCAGATCCAGATCCTCGCGACTTAGATGGACGGCTACAATGGCAACGACGACCACACTAGAGACTTCCTATCATAGTCTGATCCGTATTCCCCCGCCACCGGGTATGAAATCTTCCCCGACACGACGAATCCTTTTCCTAGCTCGAGCAATGTCTTTGCTCCCCGGTTGGGCATAGAGCAACTTGGCCTCAACTCTCAGGGCAAAGGGTGGCCTGGAATGGCGGCCTATCAGGGCATCCTTCGCTTCGATGCGGAAGATGGAGGCATCGGCAGCAGCATGGGCCCCCCTCCCGTTCGCGTCCACCTCGGCTTACGTGCGGCTCACAATGGCGGTGGAGGAGGCGCCATGGCCGGTCGCGCTGTGTCGTCATCCTCCGGTGGTGGCCATGGCCCTTCCTTGCCTCCTATGACCGCCGACGTTTGTGGCATGCGTGGATCTATCTTCGGCGTGCCTGCCGGATCCAAGAGCCACGGTGGATGTCCAGGAGCCGCGACAAGTGCTGTTGCGGAAGACAACTTCAACATCAACCCCTAGAATGCTACTGAAGACGAAGAGATCTTTCCAAACGCTCAAGGCCCGGTACATTCTCAAACCTAGAAAAATATGCTTGGTGTTGGATTTTGTTGTGCTCGTAATGTATGTACCTATTCTTGTTATGCATGGATTAGGCTAGAACGCACAGGGGAAATTGGTCAGAACCAAATAACAAATTATTGTGTGATTTGTGGGTTGACCAAATTAACAAGGGTAACTGCATCAAAGGAACCATGAACAAGATAGGGTAAAGGGAGGTAATACTAAGGTATCATGCAGCAACCTATTTGGTCCATGATAACAAGTAGATCGCTAACAGGATTAGGCAACTAAAAGGATTATGGCAATTCATACAAATACTACAAAATGACACTGGCTTAGACCATAGAGAAGATGGCACTATTGATGCCACTGATCAATGGTGGGAAGACAACACTAAGTTACTTGCCAAACCGCTTGTTTGATGTTTGACAACTAGTTAGTTAATCACTTGCTCACAATGATAAGTTGTGCAGGGCCACTCAAGATGGAAGAAATGCAAGTGGGGGTGGCCAGAGTACATGGATCAATTGGAACAAATGTTCCATGGTGTAGCTATTGATGGCTCAACCTCATTTGTTGCTAGAGAAAGTGTCACTGTGGATGAGGAAGAGGAGGATGCAATTGAGGACCCTGATGTGCATACTCTAGTTAGCAGCAATAGCCACAAGAGAGCAAGCAGCACAAGCACCACTGGCTCTAGTCCACGCAAGAAGAGCTTAACAGTTAGGGCCATGAACAAGTACATGAGCGACAACGCTAAGATTCAAGCTCAGAGGAATGATTACTTCAAGCAACATTTGAGTGCAAAGCAACAGGAGGAGGCTGCCCTCCATGAAAAATTTAGGCTAGTGCAGCAGTTGGCTAAAGAATGCGGGGTAGAGGAGACAAACCCATCGTGGTTTGCTGTGCATAGGATCTGCAATGAAGAAAATAGTATGGAATTCTTCATTGGAATGTCTACACCAGAAGGAAGGCTGGCCTTCATTTAGCACTATGCCAGGTCAACAACCTCATCTAGATCCTATTATCTTAAATTCAGTTTGTCATTTGAACTTAGCTTATCATTTGAACTATGTTTGTCATTGCACTAAGTGTGTTATTTGAATTATGTATGTCATTTGAACTATATCATTGCACTAAGTGTGTCATTTGAACTATGTTTGGCATGCGCACTATGTCTGTTATGAATGTGATGTTGTATTGTGTGATGACTTTGAATTATGATTGTGATGTGAGCATGTGCACTTTCAACTAGAATATGTAACTGAGTTTGTGATGTATTTATGTATCAGGATGGTAATTCAGCAAGGGATTGGGACAGTTCAGATGAGTCAAGTGACGAGGAACTTTTTAGACTTCTTATTGATGATGATGACATAGAATTTCTAGACGATATGCTTTTGTTTGTTATTCACTATGACAAATACTTCAATAGGTCTAAGAGAAGGAAACCAATGGTAACTAGACTGAAATGGGTAGAGAGAACTCTAGGAGATAGAAATAGATGCTACAACATGTTTAGAATGAGCCCAACTATGTTTCATCCACTTCATGATCTGTTGGTAGAGTCATATGGCCTCAAATCAAGTACAAAGAGTACCTCGGTGGAGGCTTTAGGCATGTTCCTCTGGATGCTTGGAGCACCACAGTCAGTTAGGTAAGCTGAGGATAGATTTGAGAGATCACTAGGCAGAGTTCACAACAACTTTGAGAAAGTTTTGTAATGTGTGGTTAAGCTAGCTACAGATATAATTAAGCCAGTTGACCTAGAATTTAGAACAATTCATCCTAGATTGAGAAATCCTAGATTACATCTCTTCTTCAACAATTGTATAGGAGCACTAGATGGCACTCGCATACCATGTGTGGTGCCAAGTGATAAGCTGGTTCAGCACATGTGCCGCAAGGGCATGACAACATAGAATGTGCTGGTTGTTTGTGACTTCGACATGAGGGTTATTTTTGTTCTTACTGGATGGCCTAGTTCTATAAATGACATGAGAGTGTTCAATGATGCCATGACCAAGTACAGCGACATGTTTCCACATCCACCCATAGGTAAACAACTTCCAATGTTGCATTTACAGCTTCTAGTTCAACTAGATGAAACTAACAAAACAGTTCACCGGTCCCAATCCCTTGCAAGGTTAGCGGTGTAGCGGAGTCGCCACCGGTCCCCTCGCCGCGCGTGCACGCTCACCCTAGGCTGAGTGCGTTGTCGTCGAGTGGTCTGGGCGATGGTGCCCTAGTCCCCCATACGCGCTAACCCTAGCTATATCCCTCTCTTCGCCGCACACCATAGCTGTCGTACCCGAGATCTGAAGGGCGGACGCGACATAGGAGGTGGCGGTGCCGCCATGGCGCCCTTGGCCAGTGCACGCGTGCGGCCGGAGCCACGCACGACGCCATCGAGCGGCACCGCGGTGGTGCTCTTTGCGCCCTACGCACGTGTACACGACGCTGCAAAAAGCCGGCGAGGTGGCAGCTCTCTTCCAGCGCGCGCGGTCTTTCGACACGTCGTCGGTACCGCCGGCGGTGAGGAGAACCCGTGTAGGTCTCTCCCCTCGCCGACCTCTCTTCTAGGGTTAGGGTTAGGGTTTGGGTTCCGATCTGATTTGAATCACTTGATTCTTGATTTCTATTCTGTTTTCTACCCCAATCTGCTAGATCTAGACACTAGGACCATGTCTCTGATACCATTGATAGACTTATAGGACCTCTATGTGCAAATCAGTGGGGAAATTCTTAACTTAGATAAGCAGACAAGGTATCTCGTCGAGTGCAGTCACGGGTCGTGGCGCCGCCAACAAGGTGGTCGCGACGTGTCGGTGTAGGGGAAGCCGTGTAGGCGCCCGCTAGGTCGTCGACGGTAGTAGCAGCGTATGCGTGGACCAGTGGCTCCGGTGAAGGCGGTGTGGACTTTCTGTTGCTTACAGCGCGCCCTTCAAGATCAGACTAGGGCTAGGAACCTCGGTGGGGCGCTGGCGGCTATGGTGAACCTCGTACCTTGCGTCCCGGCCCCCACCTTTCTCTTTATAGCGCTGCACGACGGGGACCCATTAGCCAGGAGAACGGCTGGGCGCCCCCGATCAGGGCGCAGATCAAATGCCCAATTGACCGTTGGGCCAACTGGTGGAGATCAATCTAACACATGAATCCCCAGTGGTCGAGTTACTTTTGGCCAAGCCAATAAACAGTGAACCTCTTTTGCATCTTTCCTTCCTCGCCAAAGGAACCCTCTACGAATCGTATCCATGGCCTTCAATGCCCAAGGTGGCAGGTCCACCGCCATCGCCAGGTAGATAACCATGGAGGTCCTAACAAATCTAAACTGTACTGTTCGACCGGCTCTATTCATAAGGTCTATTTTCCATCCCAGTAACTGGTTTGCGAGACGATCAATGATAGGCTGGACTTGGGCTTTTGTCAGCTTCTTGACTGATAAGATAAAGCCATAAAGGTAAACCAAAATATTTGCAAGGAAACTCTAGAATCTCACACGGGATCCCCTGCTGTACTAAATCCAATTCCTCCGTGGTGCAGCGAATTGGGGTGACGCTGCTCAACCGGACGGAGGAACATGACCACGTCATCCGCATATAGGAAAACCCGATGTTGAAGAGGTTGCCGTGCTAAATGTTGAAGCAGCCCCATGTCATTGGCCTTCTGTACAATCGCATTAAGAACATCCATGACCAATATGAACAACATAGGAGACAGCGGATCGCCTTGTCGCAGTCCCCGTTGGTGCTGGATTTCCTGTCCCGGTGAGCCATTAAGTAGAATCTTCGTGGAAGAGGAGAAGAAAAGGATGCCGCTAATGACAGTGCACCATCTATCTCCGAAACCCCGATGCCGTAACACCTCCAACAGAAAAAGAGTCGAGAGCCTTCGTTATATCCAGCTTGAGAAGAATGCGAGGGAGTTTTTGTTGGTGAAAGAACCGGGCGGTCTGCTGCACCAACATAAAGTTATCTTGTATACATCTTCCTTTTACAAAGGCGCTCTGATTGTTGGCCACTAAATCATTAAGTTTACGGGCCAGCCGATTGGCCAAAATCTTGGTTACCAACTTAGCAAAGCTGTGAATCAAGCTGATGGGCTGAAAGTCCTTGACCTGATCTGCTGCCTCCTTTTTTGGAATGTGGGTGAGAAATGCTGAGTTGAGCATCCACAAGTTCTGAATATTGGCACACTGAACTGCAATTAGGGCTGCCATAATATCTGATTTGATGATGGGCCAACAACTCTCGTAGAAACGGCCGGTAAAACCGTCCGGACCAGGGGCTTTGTCGGAAGGCATATCTTTGATCGTTTCCCCCATTATGAGGATGATGAATACAGGTAGTTTTTACAATAATCCAGAGATAATACCAGATGTGAAAACCATCATTGTAAAACCTTTGCAAGACCAAACATAACCCTGCCGGGAACAGAGCATGGACTGGGAGAGCGGCGAAGGGAGGCGTAGCAGCGACGCCATTTGGGGGATTGGCTGTGCCCCCGTTCCTGCCGGCTGCTCCACGCCCCGCCGACCGGCCGAGCCGCCAGTCGCGTGCCCCGTGGCTTGCCTCTTGCCGTCGTGCACGTACGCGCCGCCGCTTCCCCGGCGGCCATGGCCCATTGGGCTAATTGGGAATTGCGGGAGCGATGAGTGAGTGCGAGGCGGCCGGACCTGTGGGCTAGTTGAGCTTGCTTGGTTAGTCCGATGCGTAGTGGCCATGTTGTTGGGCCGCGATACAACCCAGGAAAGAAAATAGGAAAAAGTCCCTTTTCATCTCTGTTTTTTTTTTTCCTAAAAAAAATCTCTGTTTTTTTTTTTTTTGCTCCCATATATATAAAACCGGATTTTTGTCTCCTCAACTTTTTAAAACGTTTTTGCACCCTTTATAAAAAAAACGTTTTTGCACCCTCTCTTTGAAAATGCTTGACGGTAGTAGGGTTGTTAGTGACAGCCTTCCGATTGCTTGCGGACCTGCATCTTTGAAAATCATCAAGGGTTGCCTGACCGAATCTTTAAAAATCTTCAAGGGTTGCCTGACCGAATCTCTGAAAATCTAAAGGGTTTCCGGACGACTGAACTCTATTGTCTGATGATGCCAAACCTATATTACTCCAAATCATTAGGCTTCAGTTAATTCTAGTCCATTCAAGGCTGCAACACATCGGTGACAGTAAATTCACGTTTACAGCATGTTATATTGCAGTATAATAGAGTTATGAACTTGACAGATCTTTTATCTTGGAGAAAAACCTTAGCAGATTTTGTTGCACGTATATTGGCCAGGAATCATCCATGTGCCATTTGGGAGGGTTAGCTGGATTAAACCATTGCCATCCACCTCCAATCTTTCGACTACAAACAAAGAATGGACACAAGCAATCTTTTTGTTTGAGGAGGGCAACTATAAGAGTAAGTGGGTACAAGAAAACAACACAATGTGCACACTTTGACACAATGATTTTACGTGGAAAAACCTCCTCAAAATGAGGAGCAAAAAACCACGGGACCATCGTGGCCCACTGCCAAACTTTCCACCGTATAAGGATACAAGGCATCTTTACTATCTCTAGAGATTACAACAGAAGCTGAAAAGCATCATTGTAAAACCCTTGCACCAACAAACATAATCACAACAATAGTCAAGAGCTAACAGGCTGCTTGTGATGTGGTCAGGGTGAGGCTCCGTTCCTCTCCTCCCCTCCTCTTCCAACCTCTGTCCCTTTTCCCTTTTGGTTTTCAGGGATTCAAGTTCGATCCTGTTAGATTTTGGTATTGACTACATCTAGATGATTCATTTATTTTTGATGGCGGCTATTCAAATCCACCAGCCTGATGATTAGCATTGTTTGCACAAAGAACGGAGATCCTAATGACTCCTCTGCAACCGGTATGAACCTATATGTCTTTTTGTTCACATGCTGAAAGACAAATCCATGTTACCACCAAGTCTATGACATGTCTGCCATACATAAATAATTCTTTGCCCTCGCGCGCGAGGGCGCGCGCCCTCCACTAGTATCATCTACAAAAGACGATCCAAGAACCGTGTTGATTGATTAAACAAATGGAATGTATTGATATATATCCACGTGTGAAATTAAAAATATTACATCCATACATGGCATAAGCATATGTACATGTGTGTATATCCATACAAATACGATGCTCCATGGTGGGGGAGGAACATGTTGCTCAGAAATTCTTAAGTAGCAGCAGAATAACATCATATATGTATATATCCTTTGCGCGCTATGGTTGTTTTGGGTGGAAATTTCTGCTCTTTTTTGGTGCCTTTGTATCTGATTTGTAGGTTGGCGTGTTTTGTAATCTTTTCAGGTTTCATAAACATATGGTGTTTAGGACATATTTTTAACTAATTAACTTGTTCAATCTAAATGTTTATATGCACCATTACTATATGTTAGCTGACTATACATACATATATATGAAGAAGAAGCAGAAGTGTAAAGTTTTGTTTTTTTTTAATTTTTCGGGGACTTTGAATTGACCTTCCCCATCCATCTCTGAAACATGGCGTCCCTCAATTCAACATGACATACAACTTGACAAAAGGTAATGAACATAACAATATATGTGTGCAATTAAAAAGATAGCCGGTAAAATCATCATGTACAGTTCTCCCTCCGTCCTAAAAAAGAATATAATTCTCGGTGTGATTCATGTCAAAACTATCTTAAATTTAGCTAAGTTCATAAAAATATTATTAACAAATTTATTTTAAATAGATATACTATATATAAAAATGTATTGAATTACGAATCTTATGATATATATTGAGCATGATAAATATAATAAATAGATATACAAATTTTGTCAAACTTAACACTATTTCTGGGACCAAGAGGGTAGTACCACGCATGCAGAGCCAAAAACCGATGTATCTGAGTGTCTTCCTTTCATTTGACAGGTTGCTTCATCAATCATCCCAAGTCTCGCTGCAATGCAAAGCCATTAATTAACTTCTGCAATGCAAAGCCATTAATTAACTTCTTCGATCGTTGGTTGAGCTGATTATTATTATATAATGTATAACGCGTTGGCAGCTGTATGTAATGAAGCATCTATCAAGTTATATACTGCGGGCAGCTAGGCTTGCAAATTAAAGCCAGGGACATACAAGATACAACAAGGTTATCCATTTGCATTGGCTCCGCCACCGCTTAGAGTATGTATCACAAGATCCTCTCAAGACGCATGGTTCAGAAGGTGAGTCTCTACTCTCTCTTTTTTTTTTTAAAAAAAAAGAAGGGTGGACACTACTTTTATGTGTGTCCTTAAACAACCAATATAGGAGTACTCCATTATATGCAAGTTTGACTTTAATTTAGCCCTCATCTCCATTATATTCAATGAAGCCTTCAAGTGCCTCGGTCGCACTGTATATCAATATATAGTACTTAGTACATACCATGTGTTTTTTACCTTGCCCTCGAGCTGAGATCCCTCTCTCTATATAATAGGTGTACCGGCCTTTCACCATTTTTACGCCCACCTTAATTATATTACTCCTAGGTGATTTCGATATTGATAGGAGTCATTTTTTTTACTAGTACTTTATCCTCGGTTCTAAAATATATGTATCTAGAAAAAAAAACGATAGAACTATTTACAAATGGAACGGTGGAAGGAATATCATTGAAGCTTATGGATCCACCAAACTCATCTGTCCGCCATGTTCGGCAACGATGCGTGTTAGAATTTGTTAACTTGCTTGTGTTTCCATGCTTCTGTAAATAATAAGTAGAGAGTGGCATTTTTGACCAAACATACAGGCTTGTCTGCTTTTGCCTAACTAACTGACCGAGGGAAGAAGCAGAGGAAAGAATAAAGCAAGTGCTGCGAACCTTTCTTTTAACCCCGCAAAAAGCGCAGTGTTCGTTTTTAATTGGATATATATCTCTGTCTCTGATATGTGTTCCTGTGTAACATATTTATAGCTACAATTATTGATCAAAGCTATGATTTCACTTCAAGACCTATATATGTCAAATATATATAATATACTTACTCAAATGGAACCATTGGAGAGGAGTAAATTAAAGTTGGTTACTAAATGCATGTTTGTATCCTCCAGATACTAACAATAATCCCTCTATCCTAATATATAAGACGTAACTACTTTATTCATTTCCATAATATAAGACGTGCTCTTTCTAGACACGTGTATCGATGCAGTAGTACTGGTGTTGACAGAGAGAATTAAATATGTTCCTTGGTCTTTGAATCAGAGATGGTTACATCTTATATACTAGCACGGAGGGAGTAATACTGTGATGGATCTTTTTTTTACGATTATATCGTGAGTCACGTTTTTCATTAAGAGGAAGTAGAGTTTGAAAAGGTACAAGAATTTGTAAGTAATCTTCGGATTACCACAGCAGGAGAGGAGGTACAAAGATCTATGGCCTCAACATCCCAACAGACCGAAAACTGTGACAAAAAAAAAGACAACAATACAGTGGTAGCTGTGGTTAATTATAAAAAGAAATAATACCACGTTTGGACCAGTATGAACAACCTGTGTCCATGGTGATCCTTAATTTGGTGGTTGGAATTGGGTTCCATCTTATCGCTGCAGTGCAGTCCCCAGCTAGCTGGTCACGTCAAGGCTGTTCACATTACCAACGCTTGGAAACAAATAGAAAAACGAATCAATAAAGAAGATCCTTGGTTGGTGAAGAAACGATCTGGTCGAATATTAAACAAACTAAAAGCTGTATGAATAAAGGTCTTGTAGAACGACCACTATTGCTGTTTACCACTAGTACACCGCACTCAATGCAAGTAATAGGCTGGCAACCGGAGTCATAATATTATAGTTAGTTAATGTTGATTTTCCCTCCGGACGTACAATTCTTGTCATTTTGGTAAGGTTCTTGTCGGTGTTTCGTACAGGCACCGGCAAGTAAATGTATAGTAATGCGCGTTAGGCTCGGATGGTGCGCTAAAGAACACAATATTTATACTGGTTCGGGCGGAACGTCCCTACATCCAGTTTGTTGCTGCTTGTGTTATTAGCACCGTGAACGGTCTGTAGTAAGGGATACAAACTGTCGAGAGAGGGACTGGTCCCAAGTCTCTGATGGAAGGATTGAAAAGGTGGTCAAGAGCTTCGTAGCTGCTTGAATGTGTGTATGAGTGCGCTCTATTGTTCGGTCCTATTTTTTCCGTCCTCCCTGATGGAGGAAGCGCATCCCCTTTTATAGATGAAGGGGCTGGCTTTACAAGGGTGAGGGCTCCAGGATGTGTACTCTACTTAGTCATGTGGCTCACGTTTACCTGGTCAGGTCCTCCATTCTGATGAGTGCGAAGGAAGATAAGTGCTTAGCATGTTGTCGATGTCTCTGTAGGATGTCAGATTAATCACAGAATGCTGCCCGCAGGGTATGGGCTGTAGTATAGTGATTTTGACTTATGAGCCTCCCTCCAGCCTTGCTCCGCACGCCTTCTGGTTCCCATGATTCCTTGTTGGGAGAATTCGGGGTCGGGGCCCGGTGTAGCGCCGTGGCCAAGGCCTTCTGACTGGGAGGACCTGAGGGATCGGGAATAGGGCGCCGCTCCCTCGGGTCCACAGCGGGGCGACGGAATATCCGTCGTTCGTGGAGATAGCAAATCTGTTCTTGGAGCGTAGCGGTTGTCGTATATCTTCGTTGGGTTCCGTGTCCCAGAGCTGAAGACGGCGCCTACAACTCTACAGGGTGAGATGCACGCACCTGTAATACCTTTTGGGCTCTGCGGCGCCCGGAAGGGTCTAAAGCATCAGTCCTGTCGTTCCCTGGCAGTTCTCTTCCTGCCAGGGCGCAGGGTATGGTCGTTGGAGCCATGGTTGACCCGAACGTCTTGTCTCGTCCTGTACCCATCATTATGAGGGATAGATATCGATCAGGGCGAGGCTCGTTCTGGGCCGTCGGGTGAGGCAGAGACCAATCCCTATCTCTTGGGCGAGACTAACCCTATCCCTCCGGGATCAGGCGAGGCGGAATCTATCCCTTTGCCCTCGGGCGAGACCGAGCCCGCCCTATAGGCGTCGGGCGAGACGGAGATTAGCCTTGAGCTTTTGGGGCGAGGCAGGGTTATCCCACAAAGGCGTCGGGTGAGGCTGACCCCGCCCCTCCGGGATCGGGCGAGACGGAATTCATCCCTCAGCCCTCGAGCGAGACCGAGCCCGCCCTCAAGGCGTCGGGCGAGACGGAGTTTATCCCTCGGCCCTCGGGCGAGACCGAGCCCGTCCCAAAGGTGTCAGGCGAGGCGGAACCGAACTCCTGTCACTCAAACAAGGGATGACATGGAGCCCTTATGCGTCCAGAAGTTTTTCACGTTCGGTGGTTATCGGTTCCACCTTCTGGGGTACTCTGGTATTAGGTCCCCGACAGTAGCCCCCGAGACTCTAGGTGATTCGGGTAGAACCGCCTGGAGGGTGTCTTTGATTTTGTCGAAGCTAATTTGCCGGAGGGTGCGCGCGAGCGCACCCGGTGGGTGTAGCCCCCGAGCCCCCAGGTGACTCGAGTAGAGTCGCCCGGGGGGTTGTATCGGCCCCTTCGCGGGTAAGGCTGAAGGACTTAGTTTTTCATCAACTAGGTGTTTTTCCGAGTGGGTCGTGGCGTCCCATTCGCTGGGGACTGATTCGGGGCCGTCCTAACTGGTGCTTCTGCCCTTGGTGGTGGATTGTTCATGGATTCCTTCTTAGTTGGGCCGGCCGGTGAGTTGCTGGGCCCTAGGTGGGCCAAAGAGGAAAGAACAGGCCTTTGTGGCTTGCGCTTCCCCGGTGGGTAGAGAGTCCAGATTCGCTTGGGGAAGGCGAACCGTCCGCCGAGATTTTTGGGATGAGAGGATAGGGACTGCGGGCGCGTGTCCCGCGACGTGACGTGGTGGCGCGCGTGGCAG
Organism: Miscanthus floridulus; assembly: GCF_019320115.1. Classification (NCBI taxonomy): domain Eukaryota; kingdom Viridiplantae; phylum Streptophyta; class Magnoliopsida; order Poales; family Poaceae; genus Miscanthus; species Miscanthus floridulus. The sequence continues at coordinate 8,214,648 of NC_089593.1, read as the reverse complement.
GCCCAGAGATCGAGGCGAACGGTTGCCCTTCTCGCGTCCGTCGCCCCCTATAAAACCGCGGGGTTCGCCCCCAGGGTCCCGTATTTCGCTCCCCTTCCTTTGCGTTCTGAAACATCCGCCGCCAATCTTCCCAGCCTCTCGCGCCCGCATCGCCACCGTCGACCGGCCTGCGTTCGTGTTCCAGCCGCCGTTAAGCTCGCGCCTGCCCTTCCCCCCTACTGCTTCAATGGAGTTGTGGGGCAGATCAAGCATCACTTCCCGGCGTCTGGAGGGCCTCGTCCGCCGTGGCCTTCTCCGCCCACTATCCACCGTCCAGGAGTGGTTACTCCCCGGCGACGAGGGTGAGCCGGTGCCGCCTGAAGGGTATGTCGTCTCCTTTGCCATCTTCCATGAGCGGGGATTCAGGGTACCCGCGCATAGATTCCTTCGGGGGCTATTAGATTACTATGAGGTAGAGCTGCAGCATCTCACTCCCAATGGGATTTAGCATATAGCGGCGTTCGTTGCCCTGTGCGAGGGTTTCCTAGGGATCGATCCCCATTTTGATCTGTGGTGGTATTTCTTTAGCATTAGTCTGTCGAAGAGGAAGATTGGGGGGAAAGAAGTGAACGCGCCGATGGGGTGTGCCAGCATTCATCTGCGCCATACCCGGTCGAAGGGTTACCCGTACATGCGTCTGGCTACATCCAACAAGGGATGGCATTCGTAGTGGTTTTATGTTAGGGACGATGTGAGTGCCACCCTACCGAAGTACACCGGACGTCTTATTGTGGATGCTCCAGAGTCGTGGGGCTGGGGCATCCAGTCTAAAGACAAGAAACATATCTTCGACCTTCTCTCCGCCCTCCATGCCCTGAAGGGTTGGGGTGTAAAGGGGTCAGGGATTATCGGCGCCTACCACGCGAGGAGGGTGGCACCACTGATGGCGCGTGTGCTTCCCCTGCATCGGATGATGCCCGGGATATCGTTCGAGGGGACAGTGCTCGTTGACGAGGCGCTCCCTTATTCGGAAGTGGCGCAGCGTATCAAGGAGGCGACGGAGCTGACGAAGGATTCCACCGGCAGGGTCCTCGACATCGTGTATCCGGTGCCTGGGCATCCTCCAATGCGGCCGGAGCCTGGGTTCTTCGAATTTGTAAGCCTTCTTCTCCCGCACTCTTTTCTTTCTCCTGAATCTCTTTTTTAATGCTTGCTTTTGTGATGTTGGGGCTAGCCAGGGGGGCTAGTCTTCAAGGATAGTCCGGCTCCGCTGCCGAAGGACAAGGTTGTGGCGGCGGCGAATCGACTCGCGACCGAGCAGGACAAGAAAGCAAAGGAGGAGATGAAGAAGGCGAAACGACTGAAGCAGGAGGCACGGGATCGGGGAGAGGACGTGAGCAGTGAGGATGATGATGATGATGACGATGACGACGACGAGGTAGCCGTCGATGTAGATTGGGGCGTCCTAGAGGATGAGGAAACGCTGACGAGTGGCCACCCACCCGTGTAGGGGCCCTTCCCTTTTCACACAGAGGGAAGTGAATCGATGAGGTCAGTGGAGGCCGGCGAGTCCGCCGCTTCGCACGGCGTGCCGGCCGAGGATCGGTGGACGGGGGACGCCGGGCTTGCTGCCGCCGACCCCAAGGCGACCGTGGAGGGGGGTGGCACCAGAGCCACGCCCGGCTCTAATGCCACGCCCTGTGAAGTGATGGAGGGGAGCAGCTCCGGTGCTGCGCCCCGTGAGACGATGGAGGGGGACGGCTCCGGTGCCGCGCCCGACGAGACGATGGAGTGGAGCGACTCTGGCGCCACGCCCGACGAGATGAACCCCCCTGCCCCAGAGCAGGGGGCAGGCATGAAACGGTCCCATCTAGACGAGTCAGGGCAGGGATCTAGGGATCCGTCCCCAAAACGCTTCCGCCGGCCGAGGACGTCAACGTAAGCTCTTGACTCCTCTGTTTTCATCTTTTTTCCATTTTTATTTTGACTTATCGGTTATTACCTTTGTGTAGGTTCTTGCGGACGGGTCACCCCCTAGGGCTGGCGCCCAAGAAGAGTCTCGCCCTTCAAGTGGGATAGACGGTGTCGCCTGGAGTCACCCCTGTTTCGGGCAGGAGTGGTGCCGATGTCGGGGCCGCGTTGGCCGAACCGACGGCGTCCATGGTGGCTCCCATGCCCGCGGAGGTGGAACAGCCGGCCAAGGACCATATACCGCCGGTGAAGGTGATCATGACTGCGCCAAGCCAGGATCAGCCGGGCGCGGTCGTGGTGGCACCCGAGGGCGTGGTGCAATCCGCGCCGCCAGGCGCCCATGTGGATCCGCCCGTGGTGCCCGAAGTGGTCCAGACGGAGGAGGGTCCAGCCGGAGGGTCCTTGAGTGCGGCGATGGTGCCGCACAGGGTCAGGAGGGAGCCGCCACCAGCCCCTTTGTCGGGAGGAAGCCGCTCCCCTGCGCGGGGGGAGCCGCCGCTCTAGTGGATGGCTGCTCAGGACCCGACGTCGGCTCTTTTCTCGCTCGATGATCATTCCGAGAGTATGGAGCGAGAAGGTCTTGACATCGGGATCTCGACCATGCTGAACGCCCTGGACCAGGCCAGAGGAGCCCTCCGTGAGATCGTTATCCCTACTTCTCAGGTATTCTCTAGACTTTCTTTCTTCTTTCTTTGTGTGTTCTCGCATTTCTGATATCAGTCTTCTTCTTCTTCAGATTCTTGTTGCTCGTAGCCGGAAAAAATCTCAATTCCTCCGTGAGCAGAAGGCGGAACGGGATCGCCTCTTCGAGGAGACCCGGCTGCGAGCAAACATGGCCGCCTAGCTTGCTATCGTTCAGGAGCGGGAGGCCCAGGCATGTCAGGATGCGGAGGAGGCGCACGGGATGTTCGAGGACCTATCGGCGAGGTCTAAGCTGGATGGAGAGGAGATTGCTAGACTCCAAAAAGAGCGAGATGAGCTGCTGTAGAGGAATGTCACGGCCAATGAGAAGGCCGGCGAGTTGCTGAAGGAGCTGGAGATGGAGCGGGACCTCCGGCGGAAGGCCGAGAGTAGGGCCACAACCCTCCAGCAGAAGGTGGACGAGGACGTCGAGGTGGTCCGCTCTCTCTGGGCGGAGCTTGGTGACGCGGTGGAAGGAAGGTTGAGTGCTGAGAACGTCGCCACCAAGCTGGAGAAAGAGGCTGCTTATACGCGAAGGGCCCTTCAGGCTGAGAGCGATGAGCACGATCTTCTACAAGCTGCGGTCGGGGTGGTCCTTAACGCCCTAAATGTGACGGAGCCGGTGGAGACCAGCCCGCTCGCAGCTCGCGTCGGAGGTATCATGGCTCGGGTGGGCCAACTTGAGGAGAGTGCCTTTCACGCCGGGATTACCCAGGCCTTCACCGTCGCCCACGCCCATTATGAGAAGGAAATAAACCTGAAGGTGATGAGCGAAGGCTTTCCGTCCACCTACGAGGATGAAGAGCTGGAGGAAATGGAGAAGATGGTCGCTCCCCTCGCGAAGAACCTGGCAGACAGTCTGAAAGAAATGGTTCTCCCTCCGCGGGAGTAATTAATCGAATAATTTTGAGAACAGCTTATATGTAATATGTGGACAAGTGTCGGTACTTTTCGAGTCTGGACGCCTTTCGTGCTTTTGCGTCTTAATTTCATTTTGTTTGATTTTTTGCGATTTGGTTTTTTACGGTCTTACCAATATGTTCCCCTGAATTATGCCGCTGATTATAGTGCAAGGAGATTGAGGAGGTAGCCGTACCTTAATAGCCCCCGAGTAAGGTCCGACCCCCGCACCTGCTGGGGCCGGGTGTTACTGAAGACCGAAATCGTGGTTTTGGTGACAATGGATGTCATCGCAATAATCCCCGCCTTGTCTTCCAACAGAAATTCCAACTGGGGACTCTATGGGCTCGGCAAGGTGGGGCCCTTGAACCTGTGTCCCTACATTGTTTGGCCCAAGCCCCCGAGCCCTGTTAGGGTCTGATAGGGGTTGGCCATTAATTGCGTGTTACCCCGTCCTCGGTTTTCGCAATCGGAGGGGCTGAGTGAACGACACTTGCCTCGACGGCTTGAGTACCGCGCTCAACGAGCTCGCTAACAGGTACATTCGTGCAGAATCTGGGTCCATCATTTGCTGATGGGGTCGGCAGAGCCTTCTGGTGGCACTCCACAACTTCTTAACCCGCCTCCCGGCAGATGCCTGAGTCGTTCGATAAGCTCAGGGGGGCCGATGGCCTCTCCTCGATGGAGATTCTGTGGGTTTGGCTCGAGGTTAGAATCGAACGAGAGAAGGTCGAGACGTCCTGGTTCGCTTCTGAGCGGGGTCAGGCAGGGCCGCTGGGGCTCGTCTTGGTTATCTCTCCCTGGCTCTATTCGGCGTGAGGCGGCCTCGAGCCCTTCGCGGGCCGACCTTCGAACCTCAGCCTGTGGTTGTCTATATCGAATGAGGCGACAGCCATTTCGTGGTGCAACACGAATCGTTGGGATGCAATGTTCTGCATCTGTAATGTTTTGAATGCGAGATTTAATTGAAAATAAAGGTGGGGTCGATAACGTTACCTTGGTGGTATGAGTGGCGAAAAAGCTCCTACCAGATGGGTCCGGGCCCTGATGTTTGTGACGAGGTTGGAATAACCTGCGTAAGAATTGATATTCTTTGTTTTCGTGTCTCGGTGACGATCCGAGCCGTTCGATTATCTTGGGCATCCTGACAGCTCTTCCTTTGGGGGAGACTCTGTAGGCGGACCCCTCCGATCCTTCTTTGAGAAGGCAGACGTCGAAACTAGAGACGCGAGGGGCGTTGAGTATGACTTTTCTGGTGAATAGAAACACCGTAGCTATCGGGGCGTAGGGTTTGCTTGTTCGTCTAGTTTTACTCAAAGCTTTGTGCCTGTATGTCGTGCCCTTAGTTTCAAGCGTACGGAGGGGTCAGGTGAAGAGGATGTCTAGACTGGTAGTCATCCTCGGCAGCCCCCGAGTGATGTTCGCGTCCCTGCTATTTGACGGGGTCGGAATCTTGCGAACGAATTTTAACGCATAAAGTGAGAAATCTAAGAGGCTTATCTTTCTTTGGTCGTTCGTTCGTCGTGTCTTTTGGGCCGAACGGCCGACCCAGGAGATCTGAAAGGTCCCGTCATCATGTCGTTCGTGGTCCTGCATGGGGAGGCGAAAAGGTTGTCTGCCTATGTGGGTGCCTTAATCGCCGCATCCAGAGCGGGTTAGTGGCGGGCCATACCCAGGTAGTATTCAGTTTGACCAAAGGGGGACGCCTCGTAGACCGAGGTTCGTCCCGTCACTTCCGGCGCGTCCCCTCAGATATCAATCAGCTTTGATTGCGTATTAAAAAAGGGGAAGGGAGAGGGTTTTTCGTCCGACCTTTCGCCTTTCCTTAGTTATAGCGCCTCCTCCTTAAATAGGGAGGGGGAGAGGAGTTCTCATCCCACCTCCCCTTCTGCCTTCGAGCCGCTATCTCTCCTTCTTCTTCCTTTTCGCCGAACGCGTCCGTGCATCGCGGTAGTTCCTGAGTGAGGAAGAGTAATGCCAGAGAGAGATAGAGAACTTACAAACTTTCTCGTGAGTCTGGTGCATGATGTCGAGCCGGAGGTTATCCAACGTAGATGAGATGGTGTGCACGGCCCTTGCTGAGGAGTCGTTGCTGCTGAAGGAAAAAAGGCGTCGGTGGGCGTCGTACGTCGTTGACTGCGTCGTCGTTCGCTGCGCTCCTCCCTTGGCGGGAGGCATTTCCTGCCCATACGCCATTGTTAGGGTTATGGCTGGGGATGAAGGTGTAGTCCCCAGACGCCATGGCGGTGGCGTTGCCACCAGGGTTGCGGCTGACAACGATGGTGTAGTCCTCGGACGCTCCGGTGGAGGCGTCATAGATGGTGGCGCCTTTGAGGATCCAGCGAAGATGTCGCCGATGGAGAGCGTGGCACGGCGACCGCAGTAGACGAGCTGGCCCGTGTACACGCCTCGGACGTCACCGATGGAGAGCGTGGCGCGGCGACCGCAGTAGACGAGCTGGCCCATGTACATGCCCCGGAATTGGAAAGTCCTAGAATGGCCGCCCCAGAATGGCGTGGAAAGTCCCCGGGAGCCCCACTACATCGAAGGTGAGGGTCTCAGTTCGGTAATTGGATCGATCCCCAAAAGTGACGGGCAGGTCAATCTGCCTTAGTGGCACGGCTTGCCTTCCAGGCACGACGCCATGGAAAGGTGCTCGGACGGGACGGAGGTGCGTTCGGTCGACGCCCATCTCGTCGAGCGTCTTGGCGTACATGATGTTGAGGCCGCTACCCCCATCCATCAGTACCTTGGTGAGCCGCTTTGGATCGACGATCGGGTCGACGACAAGCGGATACCTTCCCGGGTGTGGGATGGCATCCGGATGGTCGGTCCGGTCGAAGGTTATGGCGGATTCCGACCACCGGAGAAAAGCTAGCATGGCCAGTCCAGCGGTATAGACTTCTCGTCGTGCGACCTTCTGGCGGCGCCTGGAGTCATAGGCCGTTGATCCTCCGAAGATCATGAGGGCACCGGTCGGAGTTGGGAAGGTGCCGTCCTTCTCCTCCGCGTCGTTAGTGGTGGGAACAGGCTCCTTCCCCTGCTCCTCTTTGTTCAGGCCTCCAGCCAAGTATTTGCGCATAAGGCCGCATTCCTTGTATAGGTGCTTGGCCGGGAAGGCGTGGTTTGGGCATGGCCCCTCGAGCATTTTCTCGAAGTGGTTCGGAGTACCCTCCGCGGGCTTCCGGCCACTTTTGCGGTCGGCAGCGGCCACGAGTGAGTTGTCGTGCCGTTGCTTCTTACTTTTCCCTTTGGCGGGGCGGTTGGAGGCGCCTTCGCTGGCGTCCTCGTCCTGCCTTGTCTTTCCGTCGGAGCGATCAAAGATGGCTCCGATCGCCTCCTCTCCAGAGGCATGACTGGTGGCGATGTCCAGAAGTTCATTGGTGGTTTGCGGGCCCCTGCGTCCTAGCTTGTGGACCAGGGATTCGCAGGTCGTTCCGGACAGAAAGGCTCCTATCACGTCGGCGTCGGCAACGTTCGGGAGCTCATTGCACTATCGGGAAAAGCGCCGGATGTACCCGCGGAGGGTTTCATCGGCCTTCTGACGGCAGTTCTTGAGGTCCCATGGGTTTCCAGGGCATTTGTACGTGCCCTAGAAATTACCCACGAAGATCCCAGTTAGATCCGCCCAACTCTGAATAGCATTGGACGGTAGGTGCTCCAGCCATGCTCGTGCCGAGTCGGCCAAGAACAGCGGGAGATTGCGAATAATGAAGTTATCATCACTCGCACCACCGGCCTGACATGCAAGCCGGTAGTCTTCGAGCCAAAGCCCAGGATTTGTTTCGCCAGAATATTTAGGAATGTTCGTAGGCGGTCGATACCTTAGGGGGAACGCAGCGTTGAGGATGTGCTGGCCAAAAGCCTGAGGGCCTGGCAGGACGGGGCTCGGGCTTCGGTCCTCGTTGCTATCGTAGCGCCCTCCACGTCGGGGATGATAGCCACGGTGCGCTGCTTCTCCCTCGTCGCCGTGGGCACGTCTCCGGGCGTCGATGATGCTGCGTATGTCGCGACCACGGCCGAGGCGTTGATGTACAGGGACAACGGAGGGCTGCCCGCCGGCTGGCGGTGTTTGGTGTATGGATGCGTCCTTGGTGGGATGCACTGAGGGCGCGCGCTGGCTGGTGTCGGGTTCGCGTCGCCGAGACAACGAACTTTCCGCCTGCTGCGCTGCTGCACGCTCGAGCAATGTGCGAATCTCCCGATAAGCGTGTCGATCTTCTGATGTCGTGGCCTCCGGGAGGCCATGCAGCAAGGCGGTTGCTGCGGCGATATTCTGGCTGGCTCGGGCAAAGTGAGGAAAGGCCCCATCATCGGTGAGGATCCTTTGATGTATGGTGCAGGCTATGGTGCGCGCGCGCCCCCCGTCTTTGCGGCGTTCAATCTCGCGATTGATGTCCGTGTATTCCCGTGCGAGCCCTTGCCCGGCCTCATCGATCTCTTGCTGACGAGCCCTTAGCTGCTCCATCCTTAGGTGAGATGGGGCTGTCCCCTCTTCCTCGAATCTGCTGTCAGGATTATTTGTAGGGGTGGCCTCTTCCCTGGAGGCACTTTCGACGTGACCCTTGGGGGTCTGCGTCATGTAGCATTCCCGGGAAGGGTGGTGGCTCCCCCTACTAGAATCTGAGCTGGAGAGTGATACCGGCTCCTCGTTGAGGAGCTCGTAGAGGGTCTCCGTATCCCGCTCAATTGCCCCCACGAACTCGATGTCCGTGGGTGGTTGAACCACACGTAGCGCCAGAAGGCGGCCAGCGGTTGCCACAACGTTGCAGAGACCGAACGGAAACGCTGTTGGGGCGCTCCATACGGACCCTTCCGGACACATGGTGGCGTTGTGAGAGGCCTCCTTGGGTGACGGGACTCCCCGGGAGTTGTCCAGTGGGCCCTCAAGCCTGAGACGGCTGAGGTTGATGGAAGGGGGAGATGGGGCGGCTGAGCGAGTCAGCGCCAGCTCTCCTCCTAATGTGATGATGAAATCCAGGTCGCCAAAACGCACATGTGCGCCCAGGGCCCAGGTGATTGCATGGGTGGCCATCCGAGACCTGATTTGGAACGCGCAAAGCCCCTACCTGGCGCGCCAACTGTCGGTGTTTCGTATAAGCACCGGCAAGTAAATTTATAGTAATGCGCGTTAGGCTCGGATGGTGCGCTAAAGGACACAAGATTTATACTGGTTCGGGCGGAATGTCCCTACGTCCAGTTTGTTGCTGCTTGTGTTATTAGCACCGTGAACGGTCTGTAGTAAGGGATACAAACTGTCGAGAGAGGGACTGGTCCCAAGTCTCTGATGGAAGGATTGAAAAGGTGGTCAAGAGCTTCGTAGCTGCTTGAATGTGTGTATGAGTGCGCTCTATTGTTCGGTCCTATTTTTCCCGTCCTCCCTGATGGAGGAAGCGCATCCCCTTTTATAGATGAAGGGGCTGGCTTTACAAGGGTGAGGGCTCCAGGATGTGTACTCTACTTAGTCATGTGGCTCACGTTTACCTGGTTAGGTCCTCCATTCTGATGAGTGCGAAGGAAGATAAGTGCTTAGCATGTTGTCGATGTCTCTGTAGGATGTCAGATTAATCACAGAATGTTGCCCGCAGGGTATGGGCTGTAGTATAGTGATTTTGACTTATGAGCCTCCCTCTAGCCTTGCTCCGCACGCCTTCTGGTTCCCATGATTCCTTGTTGAGAGAATTCGGGGTCGGGCCTGGTGTAGCGCCGTGGCCAAGGCCTTCTAACTGGGAGGACCTGAGGGATCAGGAATAGGGCGCCGCTCCCTCGGGTCCACAGCGTGGCAACGGAATATCTGTCGTTCGTGGAGATAGCAAATCCGTTCTTGGAGCGTAGCGGTTGTCGTATATCTTCGTTGGGTTCCGTGTCCCAGAGCTGAAGACGGCGCCTACAACTCTACAGGGTGAGATGCACGCACCTGTAATACCTTTTGGGCTCTGCGACGCCCGGAAGGGTCTAAAGCATCAGTCCTGTCGTTCCCTGGCAGTCCTGTTCCTGCCAGGGCGTAGGGTATGGTCGTTGGAGCCATGGTTGACCCGAACGTCTTGTCTCGTCCTGTACCCATCATTATGAGGGATAGATATCGATCAGGGCGAGGCTCGTTCTGAGCCGTCGGGTGAGGCGGAGACCAATCCCTATCTCTTGGGCGAGACTAACCCTATCCCTCCGGGATCGGGCGAGGCGGAATCCATCCCTTTGCCCTCGGGCGAGATCGAGCCTGCCCTATAGGCGTCGGGCGAGACGGAGATTAGCCTTGAGCTTTTGGGGCGAGGCAGGGTTATCCCACAAAGGCATCGGGTGAGGCTGACCCCGCCCCTCCGGGATCGGGCGAGACGGAATTCATCCCTCAGCCCTCGGGCGAGACCGAGCCCGCCCTCAAGGCGTCGGGCGAGACGGAGTTTATCCCTCGGCCCTCGGGCGAGACCGAGCCCGTCCCAAAGGTGTCGGGCGAGGCAGAACCGAACTCCTGTCACTCGAACAAGGGATGACATGGAGCCCTTATGCGTCCAGAAGTTTTTCACGTTCGGTGGTTATCGGTTCCACCTTCTGGGGTACCCTGGTATTAGGTCCCCGACAGTTCTAGTTAAAAATTTTAAATTTTAATTATCAGTGAATCAAAAAATAAATATTTTGACCACACTGAGATTTGCATGTATTGATTATAGTCTTGAGATTTGCATATTATATGCAGATGTATGAACAAATCTTTCTTTGGGACCATGTCGAGTTGTCCAAAATAAAAGAATTATGAAACCCAGAGTATAATTTTGGGTGGCTAGCGCAGCAGTTCCCGGTCGTTCGGACGCTAGCCCTCATCCGAACACCCGTGTCGGCCCCGCCTGCTGTGTGTGCTGCTGCGCTTGCCTCACCTGCTGCGCCTGCCCACCCACGCCTATTGTTGCTACGCATGCCTACCTACTGCTGCGCATGCCCGATGCGCGCCATGCCTGTTGCTGCGCATACGCGTGGGGACCGACCGCCAGCGGGAACCGCTTCCGCCTGCGCTCGCTTCCCGCGTCTGACACCGAGGCGAGGCGGCAGAAGGCAAGGAGTGATATGCAACACCTAATCTACTTTTGAAACATCCAAATGCAGCACTTTCAACATACGCCTGAGGTCAAATGAAACATTTGGAACATGCGTCTGAAATATTTGCAAAACACCTGAAAACACTCGAAACCACTATAAACATAGCAACATTAAAATAAAACACTTGCAACATATGTGTGGAATATATGCAACATCCAGGTAAACACATTTGCAACATACGTCTGAAAGAATAGATGAAACATCGAAAACAGAAGTTTGCAACGTACGAGTACAAGCATTGCAGCATCTGCAACATCCCGATCTAATTTTGCAACATCCATATAAAACACTTTGCAACATACTCCCTCTGTCCATTTATCTCCTTCATCTAAGCAAATTTTTTTTTCCAAAAGTCTCATTCGTATTAGTCTGTGACCACAGGTTTGGCTTCTCGTACGTGCTGCGCATTAGGTGCTCATTGGCTGCTCCTTGTCTGCATTTATTGCTCTATGGCTGCTCATTGGCTACGACTCCTTAGCTGCTCTTTGCCTTAAATGCAAATCAGCGTTGTTTACTGCTCCTTAGTCATTGCGTCGAAGGCTAATACGATGGAGACTTATGGATGGAGGGAGTATCTATGAAACATCTGAAATATGCGTTTTGAAATATGGGGGAGGCCGGGACAGGCCGATTCCAGCCATCAAGGTTGGAGCCGGCGACGAGCGGCGGCGCATGAGCACCACCAGCACCAGTGGTGGCGTGCGAGCACCACCACCACTGCCGCCACCAGCATCGAGCTTGGCTTGGCCTGGCGGGCTGTGCACGCGACGGGTGGAGTGAGCACCACCAGCACCAGCGTCAGCGACGGGAGGGAGCAGATGGCGTGCACGACAGGCAGGGGCGAGAGGCGTGGGATAGGGAACACGGCAGCAGCGAGGTGGAGTGGGTGCACGGCATCCGGATGGACGCCTGCGTCCTATTAATAGCTTATAATTTTAGGGGACTCAATCGGTCGGTCGTCTCGAGTTATGATATTTGTATTTTGTGTTCATTTCCCAATGCAATGCAATATTGTTTCCGTTGATCTAGGTGACCTTCGTCATTTCTTAAGGATTAGTAGTATCTTTGCAAATCAGTCCCTCACTCTAATGGAATTGCAACATCACTAGAACTTTATTTTTCTCGGACCATTTGCATCTAGCTTTGCGATTGCCACATGTTGATACGTATTCCGTTCACTTGTTTTTACATGTCGTATTAGGCTTATGCTAAATCAAATATTTTCAACTTTAACTACTAATTTTTGAAAATTATATAGGTTAATAACATAAGATTTATGCTTTAGATTCACTATGAAAAATAGTTTTATAATATATAGTTCATATGTTATGAAACTAAATTATTTTAAAAAAAATGATAGTTAAAATTAGAAATGTTTGACTTAGGACAAACCTAGGCTCTGTTCGGCAGGATTTATTGCTGTTGCGGCTGATTTGTAGGGCTAATTTGTTATGAGACAAAAACATTATTTCATAGCTGAAAAAATAGGATTGATTCTGGCTTATAAGTTCAAGCGAACAGAGCCCTAATATGACATGTAAAACAAAAGGAGAGAGTACTCCCTGTATCGAAAAGAGTGTGGTTTTGTGTAGATCAAATTTTCTTTAGTTTAACTAGATTTGTTAAAAATATATCATCAATATTTGTATATATTCAACAATTATTCTAATAATATTTATTATGCACCATCAATATTAATATCTTTTGTGTATATTTTATTAAAGTTAAAAATATTGACTTCTTGAAAAACGATAATAACATTTTTTTATCAGACGGAAGGAGTATAGATCTGTCGCTGCAGGCCTGCAGCTTGCGTCAGTTGTCTTCTATAGTTTTTTTAGTTCACAAATTGCAGCATAAGCTGTAGCGAAACAAGCTCATTAGCAACCATTTAACAGGTTGATGGGATGAAACCTTTAAACACTGAAAATGCGCAACTTTAGACATTGAGTACAGTAAATACCACTGTGGACCAATATTCAAGGGAACAGTAAAAATAGAATGTACTAGAGCGTGATTGGTTGCTTTGGTGATGGAGAGCCGGGATGGAGAGATAGTCCAGGATTGTGAGATGTATGCTCAAATTGTGCGTCCAGTCGTGTTTGGTTGTCTTTATTGTTGGTCCAGTATGAGATGTGATCTTGTGTGGTTGCATATATGAATAAGAGTTTTAAGTGTGTGACATATTAGTCCTTATATCATGGGTGTATCGTGTCGTCCTACATCACGAAAGAAATAAAAATTGAAAAAACAAAGCTGTACGGGATGGTGGAGGGCAGCGGAATAAAACAAAGCAGACAAAACGTGTAAAACGGGAAACCAAACACGACGTAGGAATGAATTAAAGCAGACAAATGGTGCAAGAATGGTCAGGTTGGGCAACCAATCAGCCCCTAGGTGAACAAGAACAGCCCAACGCCCCAACGTGTCCCCCGCTCTCCTCTGATGGTGATGGTTGACTTGGCTGTGCATCCGAGGTCAGGTCAAGTTTGTTCACATCGTATTAATTATGTTGTAGTACCTCGGTGGAGTCATAAAATAGAATAGAATAAAATAAAGTAAAATACAATAAAATAAAATAAATTCTCATATGATGCCAGCTGACGCCAGCTGCGTTGGTGTTATCCGCCTCGTCCACGTCTTGTGTTAATTTTGTTTTCATTCCTAGCACAAGTTGTTGCATGGTACTCCATCTGTTCCATATAAGATTTTTTGATTTTTTTTGATTCATTTATTTTACCATATATCTAGATATAATATTATATCTAGATATATAGTAAAATGGACGTAACAAAAAAATCAAAATGACTTATAATTTAGAGCGGAGGGAGGAGTACCTACGTATTTGTTAATTTTGTTTTCATTCCCAAGACCTTGACGCGTAAAAATAAGCTTTTCCCCTTATGTCTAGCTCACCTGCGCTGTATTTGTATGTATGTTGAAAAGGCTTAACTTACCATCCCCTTTGCACATGAACCCCTCACTTGTGGTGTATTGATATATACTTGTTTGTTTTTTTGAGACGACAAACACATATACAACACAAGTCATTTATCACGTGAAAGATTAATGTATAAACACATACTATAGCTATGACTCTTTTTTGGTACGCGGGAATTTATCCTGCATCTTTCTTGTGGAAATGGACTGATTTTAGTTAAATTTCTATCTTTTAAAGAGGTCGTAGCTATATGTTTATGGGTGTGGGTGGAGTAGAGAGATTCTGGTATAGAATACGGAGTATCACAGAACCAAAAAATGAATAGATATTTGGAGTTTAAACTTTTATTACACTTACAAAATTAGATGCATAAACGAATATGGTTAGTGCATTGTCGTGGTTCCGAGAAAATGCTACTTATGCCCGAAAGTCAAAATTTGGGTATGTCTACTTTTGGCCACTGACAGCATAATATGACTATTATATTAGCCTTACTTTTTGTTGGAGCATTACTTTAATTAGAATTTTTTTACAATAATTGGGGAAAACTTCGATGGCTGACATCGACCGAGAGCGGCCAATCCGACGGCAACAAAGGTAGGAGGCAACGGGAGGCAATGAGATGGAGGCAACGGGAGGCAATTGCTGTGTCTATGATCGGTGGGCCATATGCGCAAAAATCGCCTTCCATTGCCTCCGCAAATGTGGGGATTAGGACTGGGCGGTAATTCCATTCTCGTAGTTTTTTTTGATAAAGGGTAAAATAGTAACTCTATAAATGCAAAAATAATGTTTTGAGTAATATAGTTAGGATGGATAATACAATTAGTATAGTTAGTTAAATGAATATGTCGTTTACTTCTTGTTCCACCGCCGCCGTCCTGCGAGCCGTCGCCGCCGCCGATGGGAGGAGGCCGGGCGCAGGGCAACGGGCCACCCCTACCCCTCGTTCCTCCTCGCCGTCATCCGCTCGGGCGTCGCCCTCCTCCTCGCCGTACTCCGCTCGGGCGCCGTTCTCGACGTTCGTCCATGGTGGAGCAAGAGGAGGCAGGTGAGGATGGGGGCCATGAAACCTAGATCCAAGCACGCCATGAGGAGGAGGCGCCGGCGCCGACACCGACACTAGTGCTGGCGTGCTGCACACGACCAGGGGTAGGTTCGACACCGCGCGCGGTGCTATCTGCGATGGGCAGGTTCGGCGTCACGCGCCTCGCGGCGGCGCTGCTGGCCATCGTGCGCACCGCCGAGGAAGCGGACGCGGGCGCTGCCGCCCACGTGGCCACGCTCTTGGCGGTGAACTGCGGCGGCGCGCCCCTCGTGGCTGACCTCATTGCGCGCTTCTCACGCACTTTACCTAGCGTAGGCGTTACCCAGGTTGGTTTCTCGCTGCTGCAAGTTCATGTCTTTTGATTCTTAGTTCAGAGAATATCGTAACTACTAGAGTAGTTCATACAAATCACTTGCAATTGTGTGTTCATCATAGCATACAGTGCTTGTTTCCAATTGGCAAAAGGGGTATGGTCTTACAGGATTGATGGTTTTCGTATACTAGGTTAGAAACTGTCAAGTATGCTCTCTTTAGTTAGTGAATTATTTATTGACAAATCTCATTTGCAGATATGAGCTTGAATTAAATGTTCTTGGACTTAGGTTTTTAGTTTGACACAGCCATCATGTGTAATTTTGAGTTTTGTGAAAAGAAGTATGAAGAGCTACTGATACAACTATAGTTCTGTCAGCCGGTTCAACTTTGACTTTCATAGTTTGCAGAATTTCTGGTGGCTTGGTTGGAGCATTTGTAACATTGGGCAGGATTGACATGTCATTCAACACATTAGTGCGAGAGAGGAACGCTATGCTTCCTACAATTTCATCAAAGGTAATTTATATAGTGAAAAATACTTGCTTTGATTTGGAATTTGCTGCTCATACTTTGTGCTCAACATTCAATGTAGATATTCAGCTCAGACCGAATGTAAATTTATGCCATTCCATATTGACCCCTTGGGTTGTCTGATCTTTTTCCTAATGGCTAAAATTAGTTTCAAGAATGTGAAGGGTTGGATCACTCTGGAACTTTTATCTTATAGACTTCAGTCCTGAAATAATAATACAATTTCCATCATTATGACAGCAGGGACTTTTGCTATAACTGACTAGTTAGTAATGACTAATTTGATTGAGAATACCACAACACAAACACCTTTAACTTTTACTTGAATGTTGCCCAAGTGTTGTTTTTGTTGCTGCCATGCTGGAAGATAGAATGGAACTACAGCTAACATGTAAAACTTGGTTACAAATTTTGATCAGTTTAAAAAAGAAACAACTTTTGTTGCAAGAATGATGAAGCCAAATGTAGTTTGCTACTATGGGCTATGGCATTCCATTTTATTCTGGTTTGGTCATTGGGGAGTGGGGATACTTGGGACCAGTTCAAAGCATTATGAAGTTTTGAACTGTCCAATTGCTTGGCTATATCTGCTCTTTTGTGCTTGAAGGGAAAGCGTCGGTGGTCCTACTGGTGAAGAGAATGTACAGGATGCTAGGCAGCAAAATGGACATCAAAGACAAGTTGTTGTGAGGAGGTTTCACTTTGCTTTTCAGCTTGACTTGGCCTTGATCATCAAACTAACCGCAGTGGTGTTTCTCTTTAGCCAGGAAGGCTCGAAACAAAGGTTGTTTCTTCTCATACTGTTTGCCTCATTGATTTACTTGTGAGTACTTTGCTCAAATCATCTCCAATATACTTAATGCTATTTCACAGTTTACTCTTCATTACTTGTATAGCCTATATATGGTGCTACTAGATAACCTCGTGGTTCTGTATCCTGTAGATATCAAACCGGAGCTATTACACCTTTTGTAAGATGGCTTCAGCGGGCGGGAGGTGCAGCTGCTCGTCCACCACAGGCCCCTGCTCGGGTTGAGAACCGTGCTCCTCTGCCTGCCCAGAATGATGGCAATGAGCAGCCCAAAGGTAGCTTCCATATACTGCTCTTTGTATTGTTTGTGCTCTATGCATGATTGTTCATCATATTGCAACACCAATTTCACTTTTTAGTATATTTTAGTCTCACCATAATATTGTAACTTTCCTTTTCACTACCATCTGCTCTTCAATGGGAGGTTCATATAAACAGCAGTAGCCCTTGCATGAAATAAAATTGTAAATGGCCACGATTAGCACCAACAAATGAGACATGTTACAGCTGTCTAATGTCTCATGTTGATTCCTATTTTGATGGAATGGTGTTTCATGCTTTAACAGTCAAGTTGTTTGTTGCTTTTGATTTGACTACAAGTACCAATAATGATTCATATTTCTCTTTTTCTAAGGAAGTGTTAATGCACAGTTTGCTAGTATCTAATGACTAAGCGCTTCTGCTGTTGTGGAAAATCTTGCAGGGCCTGCAAACCCTGACCAAGCTGCTGAGAACCATGAACAAGATGCTGCAACTGGTAACGAGAATCCGCAAGAGGCAGAGGTAGAAGGAAATCAGCGCAATTGGCTTGGAGGTGTCTTGAAAGAGGTCCAGCTGGTTGTTGTAGGGTTTGTTGCATCGCTTCTTCCTGGTTTTCAGCACAATGACTAGGCCTCATCTCGTCACTGTGGAATAAGCTATCAGCAGTGATATAATTATGGTGATATAGGGGAAATAATTATATGAAGGATTCATCATAAACAGAAAACTATACATAGTAGTCTAATCTATGTAATGATTTATCATAAACAGAAAACTATACATAGTAGTCTAATATATGTAATGAGCACGAATCAGCAGGCAGACATCGAAAATTGCAAGAACAATATATACCACACTAAAAAATGATAATTGATGATTACTGTACCATCGACCACGGTGGAGAAACCAGAAACGCTCATAGTAGCACAGAAAGAAAACAGAGCATCACGGAACGGAACCTTAAAATCTATTCTGAACACCAGAAACAGAGTGATGTAATCATGTGATCGGATTACAGGGGAGTTGGTACCTCGAGGCTGGTCTCGGACTGGAGGGCGGCGAGGGCGCGCGGGAATCCAGCGGACTCGACGAAGGCGGCGACGGAGGCGACCACCGCGGCCCTCGCGCTGGGGGCGGGGGTAGCGGCGCGGATGGGCCGCCGTCGCGACGAGGCTCCGGCGGCGGCTAGAGGGAGGGAGAGAGCAGGGCAGCGGTCGCTAAGGTAAGAGCAGGGCAGTGCGGGCGATGGCAGGCCGGCGCAGCGACGTTCGAGGGCGGCAGCGGCGGTGGCGGCTGTGCAGGGTCGGGACTGGGCGATGCCGAGTGCGAGGGCGAGTCGGGACGACGGCGTCGGGCGTGGATCGGGGAGGGGGCGCGGCGAGTAGTGATATGCACGTGAAATGACCAACATACCCTTTATGATGATAATTGATATTTTATAGAGACAATGGGAGGCAACGCGAGGCAATTTCAAGTACCGTAAAAGGGCTCCTTTAATTAACACTACGAGTGAAGCGCCATGAGTGAATGGAAAATCACCCAGGTGGAGGCGTGGAGCCGCTCAACTCCTCTATGTTCTTAACTCAGCCAAGCTTTCAATTGTAAAAAAATATTATATTACTAGCGTATATGCACATACTTAATGAGTCTAGTTATTGCATTTCTTTACTTAAAACAACTAATAAAGTGCCATGAATGAATAGATATTAGTAACGTGGATTGTCTTGGGTTTCATGACTTAATTTCATATATGCCCTGTGTGTCAAGGACTCGATTTCCAATTATTACCCTTGATTTTGGCGTCCAACGCAATAGGAGGATAATGAACCGAACAGTCGTCACAGGGACGGAACATTGTAGAAAACTTTTCAAGGGAAGGAACATACATTTATGGTACACTACGACTACGTACACGAGTTGTTTCTTCTTCCATAAGATCAACTTCAGCAGGGCCATACTTAAACCCTCATAGCTAAATACAGATACCTAAGTAAAAAAAAAAAACGCAGCTCCAACAGGGCTTTTACTAGAACCCCATATTTGGGGTGGACACCCAAATCCTCCCCAGGAACCCAATTCCTGGGGGCTCATCCCCGAGCCCCCGTCCAGCTGTTGCGGTCTTTTTTGACCCGCGCTCCTATGGAACCCACGCCGGTGTCGCACCTCCGCCCCCAGCGTGATGCACCTTCTCCCCGTGCGCGACATCCCGATGGTGAGTCAAACGGCGCGACTTCCCAACGGCTCCAACGGCGAGGCGAGCGCGGCCCGCAACAGCCACCGCCGCCGAGACTCGACTCCGATGTGGACACCGACGGCACCGGCTGCCGCACCCCTTCCCCGAGGCGTCGCGGCGAACGAGGAAGCCGCGCCACCGACCGTGGCGCCTCTTCCCCGCGGCGTCACGACGAACGAGGAAGCCGCACCCACAGGCCGCCGTGCAACCTTCCTCGCGAGGACCCGACGCCTTTGGAGGAGGAGCGGATCCGCTTTCCCGACGCCGCGCGACGAGCTCCAGCGCCGCTTCCCCTCTTTCTCTCTTCCCCAATCGTATAGCTCAGAGGACAGAGAATGATGAGTGGGCCCCTTTTGTCATTGTCCATCTGAATGGATTTGGGGCCTAAATTTGGGGACTGATGTTGGAGTGAAAATAAAAATCTGGGCCAACAAAAATAGGGGGGCACCCAAATCAAAAGCAGGGGCCCTGATTTGGGTGGAGTTGCTCTAACTCATCGTTAGAGTTGAGGGAAGATAAAAAGTTTTTTCGGTATGGAGTATATATAGATAAATTGAGAAAAGAACCATGTTGATGATAAGTACAAGGACCAACAATTAACCATTCAACAGGCAAAGTAGTAGTTTGATGGGAACCAAAAAAAAAACTTTTTGTGCTGTGCGCGCCCTACTCGTAGATAGGGATAGGAATAGTTCATCTTTGATAGTAACTAGGAGTTTTATGGAAAAGAACCTCCCCGGTCCCCGCCTTTTCAAATGGTGCCTCTGCACTGCTGCTTCTTCGTCTTCGTTCATTTTCTCTCATTTTCCATGTGGTTTGCATAGCACAGGAGCAGGGTAATCGCTATCAATTATTATATTTACATAATTAAGGGACAAGAACAGGTCAGGAAGTGGAGTCCCATCTCCTGTGTCTGTCTGTCTCCTCGCCTCCATCCCCATTCCCTTCTTCCTCTTCCTTCCATCCTTCCTCCCAGTTGTGAATTGTGATTCTATTCCATCATTACTTCCCCCGAATCTCTTCGTCAAGTCAAGGTAACGCCCAACGCGGCCTCCACCAGCGCCGCCTAATAAAGCTTTTCACGCGTCGTCAGGCAGATCAGATTCGGAGCAACCCAGCTCGCTCAACAATCACCACCGTACTACTACGACTACCAGCAGAGGAGGAAGGAACAGAGGATCCGTCCTCCATCCTCCATCACCCATGGGCAGCTACAAGTACAAGTACTGCTTGTGCTTCACGCGCAAGTTCCGATCCCCCGACGCCCAGCAGCCGCCCGACGTCCGCGCCGCCTACCTCTCCTTCAACTCCGACGTCCACGCCCTCCGCCGCTTCCTCTCCCAGGCGCAGGCCGAGTACCCCGCCGACGTCGACCGCATCCACGCCCTGCTCACCGCCGCCTCGGGGGGACATGGCATCGCCCGCCTCGTCACCAGGTCGCCGGCGCCGGCGATGCCCACGCTCGACGACTTCTTCGCCTTCCTCTTCTCGCCGGAACTCAACCCGCCCATGGCTCACCAGGTTGGTTGCCTCTTGCCTGGCGCCTGCCTCTCCCTCCTCTCTACCAAATCCCACGACTAATCACTGCTTACTTAATACTGTACCTCCATTTTTATCAATCATCATCGATGCTGATTGATTGCCTGCTACATGATTGATAGCTACCTCCATCTCCATGCTCATGATTCCATTTCTGTCTGCTGTTAAGCTACGATTAACAGTCTTACAACACTAATGGTTGACTGCAATTGCAGTACCTTGTCCCGAGGTCAACTGTCAACTCCCCCCTCCCACCCACCTCAAAAAGATTCCAATTTTTTTCGAAGATTGCCGGCAGAACTTCTGCCAGGCAAATATTTTAATAGAGGAGAAAAAAAAATTCCAATTTTACCTGTCTCTGTCTTTCAATCCATGGAATTGTCGGAGGACATGGGAGCTTCATTCAGTTCCCCGAACATGCTTCAATGCTTCATTCAGTCATTGCCTGTCTTTTTCTCCAACACCGGTCATTGCCTGTCACTCTCCTCCTCTCTCTGTAGGGTGCTGCTATCCAATTCAATTTTGGACGCTACTGCTGCATTTCCTACTATTTGTTGTACTCTGCCTTCACATTGCAGCCACCAAATACTAGTAATAGATAGCCGAGTAGAATGCCAACAGTCTTCTTCTCAAAATGGTACAAAAGATGCGCCTTTGGATTACTTACTACTACTATCAATTATTAAATTCATTTCAAAGCTCCTAAACCATAACTCTTTGCACTGTTTGTGAATGTGGTGTGCTTTAGCCTCTTGTACAAAAGAAATGCAAAATATTGTTCATCAATACCAATAAATAAATTGTTTTTTGCCTCTTGTCTCACCATTACCTAAATTCTTTGTTCAGGTTCACCAGGACATGTCTGCCCCATTCTCTCATTATTTCGTATTCACCGGACATAATTCCTACCTAACTGGGAACCAGCTCAATAGTGACTCCAGCGACATCCCAATTATACAAGCATTGCAGAGAGGTGTTAGAGTCATTGAACTTGATATGTGGCCAAATTCTTCAAAGACAAATGTCGATATTCTTCATGGCGGGTATGCATTCTGTTTTCAAAACACATTCACTATTTTATTCCCATGGATTTACTGCAACATCTGCGTATAAAAACAACTGCATATGTGTGAGTATGGCATTATGGCTGCAATGTTCCCAGTTCTCAAAACCCCCACACAAGATGGCATTACGGGACACTTGAAAAGAAATCACATATTGTGCATAGTTTGTAGCATGGCATAACAAGTATCACCATTTCTTCAAGCCAAAGGATAAATTTAGTTCTTTTTCCCTACACATTACAGTGTAGCAAGAAGTATAATTTCCTCTGAACCAGCACCGTAGTTCTATATTTATATAAGCCAGTTTGTTATAAGTAATCCATGCTGCTTGAATTTGCAACCATCCTTTTTGTTCTCTCTGGCTTTGCAAAAATTAACTCCCCCACTCTTGTTTTTTCTTGGCATTTTAAAGGACATTGACTGCGCCGGTAGAAATGATCAGGTGCTTGAAGTCCATTAAAGAATATGCCTTTTGTGCATCAACATATCCGCTTGTTATCACTCTTGAGGATCACCTTACACCAGATCTCCAAGCCAAAGTAGCTAAGGTAAAGTTTGCTTAGTATATCAACTCCTTGCACTTGTCCTGTTTAAAACCTCAATTCTGACTTTAAGTTATCACAGATGCTCACTGAAACATTCAGAGATCTACTCTTCATACCTAGTTCAGACCCAATGAAAGAGTTCCCCTCTCCAGCAGCTCTGATGAGGAGAATAATCATCTCGACTAAACCCCCACAAGAGTACAAGGAGTTCCTCAAAGTTGAGGATAACCAAAATGGCAGTGGAAACATAGCTGATTTGCCAGACACAGGAAGCCTAAGAAGAATAGATTCAAATGCTGATAACCAAAATGGCAGTGGAAATCTAGCTGTAGACACAGGAAGCCTAAGAAGAATAGATTCAAATGCCGATGAATCTGATGGAAAGGTCTGCAATATCACTGTCTTGTCTAGACACGCACCCATGATTTAACGCAAATGAGATAAACTTATTTCCATAAACAGGATGAACTGGATGAGGAAGATTCCGACGAGGATGATCCCAAATTTCAGCAGGACACTGCCTGTGAGTATAGGAAACTGATCACCATCCAAGCTGGCAAACCAAAAGGCCATTTGCGGGATGCCCTAAAGGTGGATCCAGAAAAAGTCAGGCGGCTTTCTTTGAGTGAGACACAGTTAGCTAAAGCAACAACTTCTCATGGGGCTGAAGTCATAAGGTAATTTGTGTGATTCATTTCAGTGCACAAGAATACTAGAAGATTTGGTATTGAGTTGTTATAAGATCGCTGTTGTGGGTTTTATAATCTCAATGTCTTGTTGCTTATGCCATTGAATCTATTCCTCTCTTTTAGTCCATAGGGGTTCAGCAGGTTTATATTGTAGTCTTACATTATGTAATGTGAAAAAATGGGGAAAAAAAAGGAACTGCCAGTGTTGCCAAGGTTACAGGACACACATGATAATTCAATAAAAGGCTGAATTCCATAGCTCCGTACAAAAGATAGGCAACACATGCTATCTGTTAGTTGAAAATATAAAATTATTTATTCCTGAAACTATCAACATTAACCAGTATAAGATTGCATCTCTTCAAGGTAGTTACCATAGTCATACACTTGCTGAGGAAAATTTGAATTCTGTTCAGGTTCACCCAGAATAATATACTCCGTGTGTATCCAAAGGGCATGAGAGTTAATTCTTCAAACTATAATCCAATGAATGCCTGGACTCATGGTGCTCAGATGGTTGCATTCAACATGCAGGTGAGGTTTCAGTTCTTAACTGCTCTGTGAGCCACTAATTTCCACTTTCTTCGTGCTTTTATACTCGCATAGTATTAATATGTGTGACTGCCTAGAGCATTAAAGCATAATACGTTGGGCTTTCATTTTTCAGGGGCATGATAAAGCCCTCCGGTTGATGCAAGGATTTTTCAGAGCCAATGGGGGCTGTGGGTATGTTAAAAAACCTGACTTCTTGCTAAGGACAGGTCCAAATGGGGAAGTATTCGACCCCAAAGGTAGTTTGCCAGTGAAGAAAACTCTCAAGGTAGGTGTATGTTTCCCAGACTTTGACAACTGAGTTTGCTAAAAAAAAATGTTCCAATCGAGCTAGAACAGCATATACCTAAATTTGTTGTGTTGTCCAAGCAGGTAAAGGTATATATGGGAGATGGATGGCGCATGGATTTCAGCAAGACTCATTTCGATGCCTTTTCACCTCCAGATTTCTATACCAGGGTAAGGCACGAAGATGTTCATTTGGGTTAATAGTAGTGACATGAAAATGACATGCTGGGATGAAGTTGTAACTAGTGGTTCTCAATCGACATGCTCTCTGAAAGCGTACAGGTAGGGATCGCTGGAGTGACGGCAGACACTGTGATGAAGACGACAAGGGTGATCGAAGACCAGTGGGTGCCAGTGTGGGACGAGGAGTTCACATTCCCTCTGAGGGTGCCGGAGCTGGCCCTCCTGAGGATAGAGGTGCAGGAGTACGACATATCGGAGAAGCACGACTTTGGGGGGCAGACGTGCCTGCCGGTTTGGGAGCTGAAGCAGGGCATCCGTGCTGTGCCCCTGCACGACCGCAAGGGCAACAGGTACAAGTCTGTCAGGCTCCTCATGCGCTTCGATTTTGTCTAGCTAGCGGCCTGCCTGCACAAAAAACATTCAGATTCAGACAGTCAGGCACAGTGTTCTTCTTCTTCTACATCTACTTGTGTGAGTGTGTTTATTACAGGGAAATCAAGCTAGCACTATGTAGTATGAGTTAGCAATAGTGTGTGTGTATGTATGGTATAGACTAGATCACTAGAGTGCACCCATTATATTCCTGCCTTACGCCCACCTTCAGTTCTTGCGTACATCAATCAATGTGTATGTATGTACTGATTTTGTCTATAAAAAGCTGTATGGAAAGGAGCAGATCGACTGAGCAAGTCCTCTTAAACTCTGAAATACTTTTCAGCGAATGAACAATGTTTTCCTCTTACAACAAATCAGCATAAATCAAATTTCAGCGAAACGAACAGGGCAATGGACTGTTTGTTACTTGTGGAATTCTGGAGATGATTTTGCTACTGCTTGTAGCTTATTCCGCAGGAATGAATCTGAATAAAGCTTGGGTTGGGTTCAGAGTTGATACTCAAATTCTTTAATTTTCCTTTAGATAGAAGAACTCTGGAGGAGGACACGACACATGCGTGTGTGTTATCACCATGCTTGAATTATCCATATCGTTGATGGGGCTCCATTCTTTTCTTTTCTTTCAGGCCCACTTAACTTAATAACTGGTAGTAGTAGTAGTATTTTAAATGTAAAATTTAAATTATTATTACTACTACGATTAATGTTAACAAAAATTACTGGTTGATACAGATGATCCAAATCATGTGCGCGTGTTTACTACCTAGTGTTGTAGCATGAATCAAGTCTGATGCAAATACAAACCACACTGAATTTTTTAATACCTATAAAAAATCAATTACATAGCAAAAAATTATTATTTCACTCTTTTATGATAATATTGTGTTTTCTTGTGAGTACTAAATATATATGTAAAAATATTTAAAAGCTATTAAGATATACACTAAGTTGTATAGATTTATCATATTTAGAACGTGTCATCATATTGTCCGACCCCCCTATCAAAAGTTCTGTTTCCGCACCCGGGAGGGCGGCATGCAGATAGAGAGATTGCCCTCATCTCATCTCGGCCCCAGCCCTAGGGCCTGCGGCGACGGCATACAAGCAGCAGCATCTCTTGACTCTTCCACACCGTCGGCCATCTGTGTCAGACATCTCTCAGCACCGGCACCGCCGTCCGCCGAATATCTATATGCCTCATCAACCTCGCCAAAGATGTATTCTCTCCGTCCACAAAAGAATACAATTCTCGCTTTCCGAGAAATCAAACAGGTTGAACTTTGACTAAAATTATATAAATAAATACTAACATTCTTGATACAAAATAAGTACTATTAGATTAGTTATAAAATATATTTTTATAATAAATCTATTTAGAGACATAAATACTACTACTATTTACTATAAACTTAGTCAAAGGTGAGCTAATTTGACCAACACAAATCCCATAATTACATTCTTTTCTGGACGGAGGGAGCAAGTATGTCTACATCGATTCCCACCCGTGCCAGCCGCATCAATCAAGTGTCACATTGTTACTAAGGGGGTGTTGGGTTGCTCCTCCTAAATTTTAGTCGCTGTCCCATCGGATGTTTAGACACATGTATGGAGTATTAAATATAGACTAATTACGAAACTAATTATATAGTTTGCGACTAATTTGCGAGACGAATCTTTTAAGCCTAATTAGTCTATGATTTGACAATGTTTTGCTACAGTAAACATATGCTAATAACGGATTAATTAGGCTTAAAAAATTCGTCTCGTGGAGTACTGACGGATTATGTAATTTGTTTTTTTTATTAGTATCCGAACACCCCATACAACATTCTCCCGACATACCTCCTAAATTTTAGTAGGAGGATCCAAACACCCCCTAATATGAGCGAGCGAGCTTAGTTAACGGGAAATTCGAGAGACCATGTGTTGTCTTGTCCCAGCCAGCCAAAGTGGATACATCCCTCGTTTCTTTGGTTACTGTACAAGTAAAGTACTGCATTCGTCCAAAAAAAAGAATATAATTCTGAAATAGTGTTATATTTTAGTATATATCAAGTTTGACTAATTATAGATAAAAATGTATAAATATTTATAATATCAAATAAATACCATTAGATTAGTTACAAAATGTATTTTCATAATAAATTGATTTGGTGCCATAAATATGAATACTATTTACTAGAAATTTGATCAATTGTGAAGCGCTTAAACTGGCACGCATACTATAGTTACATCCTTCTGGGAACAGAGGTAGTAATTCACAATACCTACTTATTTTCTGTAAGGCCATGTTTAGATTGCAAAAAATTGCAACCTGATGAATAGTAGCATTTTCGTCTTATTTGGTAAATATTGTCCAATCGTGGACCAACTAAGCTCAAAAGATTCATCTCGTAATTTTCAACTAAACTGTGCAATTAGTTATTTTTTTTAACTACATTTAGTGCTCCATGCAAACGGCTAAAAATTGATGTGATGGAGAGAGAGTGAAAAAACTTAGAATTTGGAGGTGATCTAAACAAGGCCTAAGTCTCCAACGATCAGAACCCATACACGGCACGCATTCGGTGGATTGGGTAGCCTACAGGAAATGGGTGCGTGACCCAAAACTTCTCTTTTCCAACAGCCCACGCATACGCGAGCCCCGACTTCATCGCCCCTGTCCCAATCTCCGACGAGTCCGCTGCCCTCGCGGGTGGCACGCCGGTGGCCCCTCCCCCTTTGCCTCAGCCTGCAGTTCAACAAAGACATAACTCCTGCATGCCATCCAACTGAAAAACAATAGCAGGTGCTTCGCAGTCCATCTGACTGCAAGATCCAACAGCTAGCTATCTAGCTTGCGTGAGAATCGAAGAGAAAGAGATCAATCAACCAGCACATCACTCACCAGCCGATGTCGTGGTCGACGATGCAGTGCTTGCTGTGCGCCGGCGCGGATCCAGATCCGGTTGTTCTTCACTGTGTTTTTGGTTCCCGTTTCTTTCCCCTTCTTGATTCATGCTCGATTTGAATTTTGCTGTGAGATTTGTTTAGTCAGATTGATGCTTCGACGAGTGTTGAACAATCCTACCAAGTGGTTTGAATCAATTCCACTCGTGCATCAAGATCCAAGCCGATCTTCATTTTGGGGGAAAAACTCGTTCTTGCTCGAATTTCTTCGATTTATAGAGTTACAGTTTAAATTGAGCAATGATCTCCTAGGAGTAGCTTTTTATCTTCATTGCGAATCGCTGTGCAAAGTTTGGGAGCGATCCATGAAGATTTGAGTTGGATTTCATCGATTTTCTTGGCCGCTCCTTTTTTGTTCTTCGCGTGCGAGCTCTCTGTTCGTCGTGTGCTAGTTGATTTGGCTCCTGGCCGAGCACACCAGCAGCGCCCAGCACTGATCGGCTCTGGGCCGAGCAGCAGTTGCCCGCACCGCTCCTGCGGCGGAAGACTTTGCGTCTTGGAGAAAGACGACGCAAATAAGCGTCCCGGTTGGGCTCGTACCCAAAATGCATCGTGCGTCTTCGGTTGGAGACGGTTTTCTTCCGTAAAAACACTGTGCATGACCGATTTTGGATATGCGTCGCCCTTTGCATGAGCCATTGGAGACAGATAGATGATGCATACTTATGGTCATGGTGTGTGTGCATGGTTCTTTGGATTTCCTCCTCCTGGCTCCAGCTGAGCTGACATGACACCCTGCCTGCTTTGTCAAAAAGTAAATAAAATTCCCCAACGCAGACGCAGACGCAGAGCTTCACGTCTTCTATGTTCCTCACTGCTTTCTTTCTCATCTAGTATATCACATTCATTCTTCCAGTTTTCTCCACTGCCGTCGCCCATCATAGTAGCCTCCCCTCCCGAATTTTTTATTTTTTAGCTTTTTTTTAAGTTTCTCATAAATAGAGCTCTAGAGAAAAGATTTCAAAATCTAGACTCTTAGTTCGACGTCATCGATGCTGACGCCGAGCTAATACGTCTCGATGTCAGCGTCCTTGAGGCCGAGCTCTAGACTCGACACTGAGGTGACACTAATTTAACAGACAGCTCGATGTCATAGACACTGACACCGAGCTTAGCGCCGTAGACGAGAGGCCCTGATGGACCACTCCAGATCTTGCATAGGGAAAGGTTGCCATGCCTCGCTTTTTGATCGGTTGGGTTGGGTCCGGCCTCAGCAGGTGAGGTGGGGCACCACTGCAATCGCTTCTGTAGTCTGCCCTCTGCACCGCAGCAGCTTTGCTCTGTAGCGAAGGAGCGAGCGGAGGGCCTGCCGGAGGGAGAACGAGCATTTATGACAGCACAATGTTTTGCACGGATATCGAGACAAAGTAGCAGACGCCGCAGACAAAGCTTTTGAATTAAAGCATGGGCGCTGCTGCTGCTAGACCCGTCTGTCTCTTCTTGCTTATCGGGCTGTGTTAAACTGTCCTTCAAACTATTGATCTGGCTTCCACGGACGCCTCGCAACAACTGTCATCGATTTGATCTCTAGCGAACAGGGCGTAGATATATTGCACCACGTGAGATGAGGATCCCAGAAAGTACGTATTTTATATTACTAAAAACATTAGCAACCGGTCCTATAATTTCAATTATTTTTAAAGGAAAAAGCAACCATCTATCTCTGTACCACGCGCAGAATCTCTGCACCTCGCTTATTATAATATTTTTCTCTTACAATAAATTAGTGAACAGTACTTTTCAGTCCGACTTTTTTAGCGAAACGAACAGGGCCGAGACACAAAACCCCAACTAATTACATGAGAACTTATATATTTATTTGTTGCCAGCTTTCCTCAACGACTGCCTACCTTCTCTCTATTGGTCTACAGTACATACACTGCATATACATAGACGAGCAACGCCACACCTCGGAGAGGCTTCACTCGGAGCGCGGTATGATCTGTGGGGAGCGCGACCAGGCCGTGCGGGAGCGTGACGAGGCGCAGCAGAGGATCAGCTCCCTCTAGGCCGAGCTTGATACCACGAAGGCTCAGAAGCTTGAGGCCGAGGGCGCCGCTGCCGGACTTGCCATGGATCTCGCCGAAGCGAGGAGTGTTCTTCAGGCGGAGAGCAACGAGCTCGGACTCTTGAAGGTTGGCCTGAGCGTTGTCTGTGACAGCCTGCGGGTGGTGCAGGCGGAAGGGACCA
This sequence comes from Miscanthus floridulus, assembly GCF_019320115.1. Classification (NCBI taxonomy): domain Eukaryota; kingdom Viridiplantae; phylum Streptophyta; class Magnoliopsida; order Poales; family Poaceae; genus Miscanthus; species Miscanthus floridulus. Next base: position 8,185,493 of record NC_089593.1, on the reverse strand, counting down.
GCTTGCTTGTGGCCAGTGTAGTAGATATCAAGTGCGGGTGCGCTAGCTGGCGAAGGAAGCTTTTCGCCTAGGGTTATCCAAGCCTTCGCCATCGCCCGCTCACATTATGATGATAACATCAACTTGAGGGCAATGAGCCTGGGTTTCGCGCCTAGCTATGAGCTCTCCGAGCTGGATGAAATAGAAGCGGTGGTGACTCCTCTCGCGGAAAGCCTGGCGAGCAAAATTGAAGATATGGTTCTCCCTCGGAGGGGTAGTTAGTTAGTTGAAACAAATATTTGTCTATAATATGTGGACAAGCGTCGGTACTTTTGTGTCCGAAAACAGATTCGTGACTTTATTTCGCAATTTCGTTTCGTTTGTTTGATCTTACCTTTTTCCTTTTTTGCGAAGAAAAAAGATTTATGTGATCCGACCCTTTCGCTCGTTAAGACTGTAGGGCCCGAGGTGTTTAGGGGAAATTTTGATTGTGCTGGTGAGCGAAATTACCGTAGCCGTCTGAGCGTGGGCTTTTGCGGTCTTACCTATCTGTTCCTCCGAACCTTGCCGCTAGTCTTGGCGCGAGGAAAAGGTCTGATGTAATGACTGTTTCAAAAAAAGAAAGGAGGTACTCGTACCTTTGTCAGCACCCGAGTGAGATCCGACCCCTTGCGATCACTAGGACCGGATGTTACTGGAGACTGGAGCGAGGGTCGCAGACTTAGTCTTGCATTCGCACGTACCCCTTACTTAGGATTTTAGCGATCGCTGCGCGACCGTGCATTTGGTCTTATCGCTGGCCCGTCCTTCCCTGAGCCCCCGTGCATGGTGGGGATTCGGTCAAGGGCCGGCTCATTTTGTGATTGTCGCCCTGTCCGTGGTTTTCGTAACTGGAGGGGTTAAGGCAATATCACTTGCCTCGATGGCTCGAGCGACGCGCTTTATGAGCTCGCTAATGGGGATGTTCGGACGGAATCTGATCCCGTTTGCTTTGCGACAGGGTTGGCAAAGCCCTCAGGTGGTGTTCTGTTGCTCCTTGACCCGTCTTCCAATAGATTCCCCCTTATTGGGGATTCTATGGGCTCGGTTAGAGGCTGGATTGAACTAGAAGGTTGAGATGACCCTTCCTGCCTTAATGCGGGTTGGGCAAAGGCCACTGAGGCTCATCTATGTTTTTCTCCCCTGGCTCTTATTGGACGCGAGACGGCCTTAGACCTTCGTGGGTCAGCCTTTGAACCTTGGTCTCTCGATCATGGATCGAGCGGCTCGAGCCCCCAAGTCTGTTAGGGTCTGTTAGGGGTCGATTATGTTTCACGTGTTACCCCATCCTCGGTTTCCGCAACCGAAGGGGCTAAGTTGACGACACTTGCCTCGACGGCTCGAGTGTCATGCTCAATGAGCTCGCTAATGGGTACGTTCGTGTGAAATCCAGGTCCATCATTCGCTGACGAGGTCGATGGAGCCCTCATGTGGTATTTCACTACTTCTTAACTCGCCTCCCGGCAGATGCCCAAGCCGTTCGATAGGCTTAGGTGGCCCATTGGCCTCTCCTCGACAGAGATTCTGTGGGTTTGGCTTATGGTTAGAATCGAACGAGAAAGGTCGAGATATCCCTGTCCGCTTCTGAGTGGGGTCGGGCACGGCCGCTGGGGCTCATCTTGGTTTTTCTCCCCTAGCTCTGTTTGACGCGAGGTAGCCTCGAGCCCTTCGTGGGCCGGCCTTCGAACCTCGGTCAGTCGCCGCTCATATTGAATGAGGCGACTGTCGCTTTATGACATGACATGAAGCATTGAGATGCAACGATTTGCATATGCAACATTTGGATGTATGGATTCAATGTACAATTTAATTGAAACAAAAGTGGGGGGTCGGTAATGTTACCCTGGTGGCATGAGCGACAGGAAGCTCTTACCAAATATGTCAGTGTGGGGTTCGGGTCTGACGTTTGCGACGAGGTCAGTATAACCTGCATAAGAATTGCCATTTTTCGTTTCTGTCTCTCGGCGGCGATCTAGGCCGTTTGATTAATTTAGGTGACCTGACAGTTTCTCCTCGAAGGAGATTCTGCAGGAGGATCCCTCCTTACCCTTCTCGAGAAGGTGGGAGCTAAAGCTTGCGATGCGAGGAACTGTGAATTCAATTATGCTTGTGAACAAAAAACACCATAGCCGTCGGGGCATAGGGTCTGGCGATTCGCCTAGTTGTATTCAAAGTTTTATACCCACACACCGTGCTTCTGGTTTTTAGACATAAGGAGGGGTCAGGCAAAGAGGATGTCTAAATAGGTAGACACTCTCGGCAACCCCCGAGTGGTGTCTGTGCCCCTGCCATTACCGGGGTGGGAAACTCGGTAATGAAATTAACGTGCAAAGTAAGAAAATGGAGGTGCTTACCTTTCTACGACCGTTTGTTCGTCGTTTCGCCTGGGCCATCCGATCGACCCAGGAGGCCTGTTGGCCCCCCCCCTAGACAGGGGTTTCGTCGTCGGGTCATTCCACGGTCTTGCTTGGGGAAGCGGAGAGTCACCTGCATGCGAGTGTGCCCTGGTTCTCACGCCCGGTGTGCATTAGTGGTGGGCCACTCCCAAGCAATGTCCTATTTGACCAGGCGACGTCTCATCGACCAGAGCGTGTCCCATTGGTTTCGACGCGTCCCCTTGGGTTCCCGTCAGCTTTGATTTCCCATCTGCATTGAATAAGGGAAGCAAGAGAGTTTTTTGTCCCAACCTTTCACCTTTCCTCAGTTGTTGCGCCTCTTCCTTAAATAGGGAGGGGGAGGGGAGTTCTCACCCCATTCTCTTGCCTATTCTTGGGCTGCTACCTTCTTCTCCTTATTTTCCACCGAATGCATTCCTGCGTCGCGGCAGGTCCTAAGTGAGAGAGGGTAATGCCAGGGAGAGAAAAACTCACAGATCCGCTCGTGAATCCGAAGCGTGATGTCGAGCTAGAGGTCATCCAACATAGATGAGGTGGTGTAGGCCGCCTTTGCTGAGAAGGGGCCATTGCCGCCGAAGGAGGAGGGGCACTAGAGGGTGTCGAGCGTCGTCGGACTTGCCATCGTTTGTTGTGGCCTTTCCTTGGTGGGAGACGCCCCCCGTCCAGGTGCTGTTGTTGGGGTTGTGGCTGATGGCGATGGTGTAGTCCCTAGATGCCCCGACAGAGATGCCATTGTCAGGGTTGCGGCTGATGATGATGGTGTAGTCCCTAGACACCCCGGCAGAGGTGCCGTTGTCAGGGTTGTGGCTGACGATGATGGCATAGTCCCTGGATGCCCCGGGGAGGGCACCACAGTCGCCGATGTGGTGCTCGACATTGCAGATGATAGTGCCCTCGAGGATCCCATGGAGGGGTAGGGCGTCGCCGATGGAGAGCGTGGCGCGGCGACCGTAGCAGTACTCGTAGTAGGGCTGGTCAGAAACTGTAATCGAATAAGTTTGTGGGGGAGGCCCTGAGTGAATAGTATTTTGTATTTATGAATACATTAGTCCTTTTCGTGTTGGGATCACTTTATAAGCGGTGGATTTGTGCAAGAATGAACAAATTTTCATCTTTTGTTACGACAAATAGTTTTTCAGATTCCTCTTTTTCTGTAGAAGAGGTTTCGGTGCCTTCCGACCCTTCCCATGGTTCAGGTCGCAAAAACTAGGAGTATGGGTAAATCAATTCTGATCACGCTGGTGAGCAAGGAGGTCGTAGCTGCTATGGCGTGGGTTTCCTGTAGTCGTACTAGTTGTACTCAGAATTTGTTCCCAAAATCTTAGTCCTTAGGACTTGTTATGAGAAGAATGGAAAACTTAGAGAACGTATGCAGAGGTAATACACATGAAGTGTTTGTAAGATAAATGTACTTATATCGCTTATATCAGCCCCGAGTGAGGTCCGACCCCTCGCAGTTTGCAAGGGTTGGATGTCACTAAAGATCAGGATTTCTGAAGACAAAAACTAATAAGGGAAAGCATGCATTTATTAAGGGAAAAATGACATAGCTGCTCAATGTTCCAAGCATTGGTGAAGACCTGGCCGTCGATGGTTTTCAACTTGTAGGCGCCTGGTCGGAGTACTTCTGCGACGACGTACGACCCCTCCCAAGGTGGGGAGAGCTTATGGCGGTCCTTGTTGCTCTGCATGAGGCGGAGAACCAGGTCCTCGATGTTGAAGGCTCGGTCCCACACCCGTCGGCTGTGGTACCGACGTAGCACCTGCTGGTATTTAGCCAAACGGAGGAGGGCGATGTCATAGGCTTCATACAGTTGGTCCATGGCATCTTTATGGGATGCATCGTCTCCCTGTTTGTCATATGCTCTGATTCTTGGCACTCCGTAGTTGAGGTCCATCGGAAGGATGGCCTCAGAACCGTAGACCATGAAGAAAGGTGTGTAGCTGGTGGCCTGGCTAGGAGTTGTCCTCAGGCTCCAGAGCACCGCAGGGAGCTCGACGACCCAGCGTGCGCCGAACTTGTTCAACCGGTTGAAGATCCTGGGTTTGAGGCACTATAGGAGCATGCCATTTGCACACTCGACCTGCCCATTCAATTGGGGGTGCGTGACAGCAGCCTAATCGACTCGGCTGTGTGGTTCATCGCAGAATCGAATGAATTTCTTATCGATGAACTACGTGCCATTATCTGTGATGATGGAGTTCAGTACTCAGAAGCGATGGATGATGTCGAGGAAGAACATCACAGCTTGCTCAGACTTGATCGCGGAGATTGGCCAAGCTTTGATCTATTTTGTGAACTTATCTGTGGTGATAAGCAAGTGGGTGTAGCTCTCGGGCGCCTTTTTGAGAGGCCCAACTAGATCGAGCCCCCAGACCGTAAAGGGCCATGTGATGGGGATCATCTAGAGTGCCTGGGTCAGGAGGTGAGTTTGCCGAGCGTAGTACTGGCATCCTTCACAGGTGCGTACGATTTGCTCAGCGTCAGCTACTATAGTGGGCTAGTAGAAGCTCTATCAGAATGCGTTCCCAACCAAGGTTCTAGGCATGACGTGGTGCCCGCAGATCCCACCGTGGATATCGCTTAGCAGATGCTTCCCCTGTTCAACGAGAATACAGAGCCGTAGGATCTCGGTGTGGCTCCTTTTGTAGAGTTTACCCTCTATAAGAATGAAGGATTTGGCACGACGTGCGAGCCGTTGAGCCTCCGTCTTGTCTATTGGCAGCGTGTCATGGAGGAGGTAGTCGAGGTAGAGTGTTCTCCAGTCGCCCAGAGGGTTGAGCTCTGTCGTTGGATCCTCTTCAAGCTCTATGACTTTGAGGCCAGGCGGAGCGGTTGGTGGGTCAGCCCCGGGGCTAGATCAGGTGGGCCATCATCGGTCTGTTCTGACCCTTTGTAGCACACTGAGGGTTTGTGTTGGTCACTGGTGAAGACACCCGTCGGCACCGGCTCTCAACCGGACGCAGCCTTCGTAAGTGCATCGGCCACCTCGTTGAGGCGCCTTGGGATGTGATTGAGTTTGAGGCCGTCGAACTTGTCCTCCAGCCATCAGACTTCTTGGTAGTACGCAGCCATCTTGGCGTTGTGGTAGCTTGACTCCTTCATGACTTGGTTAATGACTAGCTAAGAGTCACCCCAAATGTCGAGGCGTCGGATGCCCAACTCGATGGCTATGCATAGGCCGTTGATGAGTGCTTCATATTCGGCCACATTATTTGATGAGGGGAAATGGAGCCGAACCATGTACCTCATGCGGACCCCGAGGGGTGACACAAAGACCAGCCCTGTGCCAGCGCCCTTTCTCATCAGCGGTCTATCGAAGTACATCGTCCAGTACTCTTGATCGACGACCGCCGGTGGTGTTTGGACCTCGGTCCATTCGGCGATGAACTCAGCTAATACCTAGGATTTGATCACCGTTCAGGAGGCATATGTGATGCCTTGATCCATCAGCTCGAGTGCTCACTTGCAGTTCTTCCTGTGGCATCCTGGCTCTAGATGACCTCGCCGAGGGGGAACGATGTCACAACCGTTACGGGATGTGACTCGAAGTAGTGGCACAGCTTCCTCTTGGTGATGAGGACAGTGTAAAGGAGCTTCTAGATTTGGGAGTAGCAGGTTTTGGAGTCGGATAGTACTTCGCTGATGAAGTACACAGGGCGCTGGACTTTGAGGGCGTGTCCTTCTTCCTCCTATTCTACTACCAGGGCGGTGCTGACCACTTACGTGGTGGCCGCTGTAACACCCTAGGTGTTTGCCACCAGTTAAGCAATGGGTTTGAGCTAAAACATGGTATATTAAGTGATGATGAAGATGTCAAGGTCAAACCTATAGAAACGAGCCCCAACCTAAACTTGGATATTGCACCTTTGCTCGCCTATAGACCCCTTTTCAAGATATATGCTTGGGTGGTGTTATTGGAATATCTTCATGTGTCTCACATCAATACCCATCTATATTGATTCATGGAAAAGTTTTGTGAAGTTTGGAATAAAAAAGTCACATGAAATGATAAGTTATATCCTTATTGGAATGACTTTGCTAAGTGCTTGAATTACACTATTAAGTGAATGAGAACATGAGATGTCAACCAAACCTTGCAACCTTGTCAAAATGACTCTAGATGAACTCTACAACAAAAGTCATGAAAGGTTCATGTTGGGCAAATGCCAAAAAAATGCTCCAATGGATCAAAAAGGATAATTTAAGCTTCATAGTGATCCTACTTTGGTCAAAGTAGAACAGCAGGTTCTATACCAGTTTTGAGGTTGGACCTTAAATGAAAGTTGTAGTCCATATCATGTAGAACAAACTTTGTTTTTGGACTAAGAGCTAGATCATCTTGGAAGCAAGTCAAATCGAGGTCACAAGATCAAATTTGCTGCTGATTTCAGCACTTAGAAATATTCTAAGTCTAGAATTTCGCTAAGCAACGACGTTGGCATTCCGCGTTCTTCGAAATTTGTTAAGCAACTTGAGTTGGTCCAAAAATAAAAGTTGAATGTTATATTATGGAGAAGAGCATGCAAAAAGTTGCACTGAGTTTGACCGAGTTTCGACCTCCGAAAGTGAATTTCCGTGACCGTTATCAAGGCGCTGACACTGTCATTTTATGGCTTAATTACCTGCTGATGAAGAGCTCTAACGACCATACCACCTTAATCAAGTTTGTAGAGCATCCAGAGTAGAACAACTTTTCTACTGGCGCCAAGGTCCGAATATGCATGGAATATGCCAAAAAACGAACTCCAAGTCGGGCTCCATCGCGCGCGCCACGTGCTCGATAGTTTGTCTACGTGGACGCCATGCACCAGAGCACGTCCTGCCATGGCCGACGCGCGTCCTACCTCGTGCCACACGCTGCTGAACGCCCTTCTCCTCCATAACAGAGCGCCAGGGCTGCCCCATCCCTCGCCCGTCCCTTCTCGCTCTTTCGCTCACGCTCTGGCCGCACCAGAGCGATGTCGCCATGGCCGCCGTCGTCGAACTTCCTTGCCGTCGCTGCTCCCTCTCCTGCAGCCCCTCTAGCGCCGCCACCGAGCAGTCCCATGGATGCGTGTGGTCCCACCGGTGCTCGCGCTGCCCTTCTCCTCGGCCCGCCGCCGCCGGCGCTCGCCTGCCGAGGATGGCCACGGTCACAGCCGCCTGCTCACGTGGCCGGGAGGCCATGGGCCACCTCTGGAGGCGCTACGACCGGCTTCGGGTGTGCCTCGACGCCGCGGTCCTCGTCGGCCGCTTCCTCGTCGCCGTCAGACCCTAGCCGGCCGCCATCGCGCGTTCCCGGCGATCCTCCTCTGCCTCCTCTGTAAATCCCGACCAGGGGCGTCATACGACAATTCGACGAAAATCAAGGTCCTATCTGCAATGTCATAGACTCATGTGAATAGTGTCGTAAGGACTGGTTTGTAATTATTTTGCAGGAACTTTGGAAATTCATAGTAAATCGTAGAAAATTCGTAAAATAGCAAATGAGGATTTTTTGGAATCCTTGTGAAATTGTCTATGCAGTGGATCTATAATATGGCATGTTTTAGTTTAAATATTTTGCGGTAAAAATAGATTTGTGCAGTAAGGTTGTAATGCTAGTTGAATTTGTTATTTTTCATAACTGTAGATCTAGGGCTTCAAATGAAGTGAAATTTTTGTGGCATGCTACTCATGTGATAGTTGATGTGTGGTAAAAATTTCATGAGTATTGGATGAAGTATGAGTGAGTTATTGGTTTATCTTGCTCTCACATGAATTCTTGCTTTAGCAACTGGTCTTTTTCATAGAGGTTGCTATACATATCCAAATGGAGTGAAATTTGTACAGTAGACTATTGAGAGTATATGTGAGCCACTGTAATTTTTGTAGAAGTTATTGTGCACTTTTGGTATATGTTCATTAAGTCACCTTGTTATCTAAAATAAATTAAGAAATGCATTAAAAGAATGTATTTGGTCATGGACACTAGGTTTTCTGGTGTTCTTTAGTCATGTGTGACATGTTGGTAAAGTTGGTTTTGCCCAATTATGTATTTGCAACATAAGTTAATAATTATTTTCTTGCCGATGTGGTTTATGGACAGATCTGGGAACTTAGCAAAGTTCTTCATGATAATGTGCTTTGTTGTGAAACTTGTTTATACAAAAGTTGTAGATAATTCATTTATCTAGCTTCTATTAAAATTTGGTGTCATTTGGCCAAGTAGTTTAAGAGTTACAGCTGTTTAAAGTTGGGTTTCAGAAATGGCTGCTTTCTGTCAATTGTAGACCAGTTTCTGTAAATAGATATATTTGACTTAGTTAACTTGAGAATCATGCTAAGATGATTAAAGATGAATTGTAGAAAATTTCATAAGCTTTCCATAATGTCTTCTTGCAAGTCATTTGGATTTGTGTAACTCCAGTTATAGCTAAATCTTGTAGCTGCTGTTTGCATGTCTAGAAAGTGGCAGATTCCAATTATAGTGTTTGCTTGTATAGTGTTAAGTGTGACTTATGCCTTGAATGATGACTGCGTTAGAGCACCTGAGATCTTGGGAAACTTGTATCATGCTTGGTGTTGTTGTCTCCGTTTGCCATCTTAGCATGATTGATTGTGTGATGTTTAAGTTAAGCATCGCAAAGTACTTAAGTGTGTTAGTGCAAACTATGCTTGTCTTGCTTGCTATTTTGTGATGTGTCTCATGGTACTATTCTTCATATTTATGCACTTGCATATTGCATCTCATCTAGGTACGCTAGATGAACCACGTGAAGGACGTGATGTTGGAGCCAAACCCAAAGACGGTGTTTGATGAATCTGTCCCGAAGATGGAAGGACTAAGCGAGTGCTAGGACCTGAGATGTCACCAGGATGGTGCAAGTTAACTGAACTGACTTGTGTCGGATCCCAGGCAAGCCCCGGAGCATTATAAGTCTCCTAATTTATAAAAGCAATTCTTTCTATATATGAGTTACATATTGTTGCATTAAGTTGTAGGAGTTGATTGAAACCGTTGATGCATTTATTACTATCCTTGCCTACCTTATTACCTTTTTACCCTGTTAGGTCAGGATCGAATAACTGCTTAGCCTTGCTTAGACCGGTAGCGATCGGTGATATCCGGTCACCTACATTATAGGTGGTTACTGGAAGAATTTAGCTATGGAAAGAATGATATCCTAGAATTAACCATGTGTGATGGCTAATTGGAGACCGGACGGAAAAAGTTGGAGGCAACCAGACAGGGTTCTGGGGTGCTGTTAGTTTCCATCTGTGTCAATTAAGGACCGACCGTTGTTGGGCCTCGAGTCATGTTGAACGCATGCCTTACATTTAGCTGGCCGGATAAAGTACCTTCCGACCGCGAAGCTGGGAGATTTTTCGGGCCGAGTAGATTGCCCGCAGCGCACTGTGCCGGAGCAGGTGTGGTAGGACACGGGGGCGAGATGATAAGACCAAAGTGCAGTCAGTCGGCCCCCGGGTACATGTGGTTCCTGGCAAACTCGAGATTCCTGGAAAGTTGACTCGGTGATCAATATCTCACTTTAGCGGATGAGTGAGGTTTGTGTAAGGAATAAATCACTAGCTGGTTAGGAATCGATTCGAATCGCCATCACTCCTGGATAGTGAGCACTTGACTCGAGTTACTGCATCGTAGTAATTATTATGGAACAATGATGGTTATCTGGATGGTATGGGATATGCTAAATCTAAATTGGTAACTGGATGTTATTGGTTAATCAAGTGATTGCTATAGTACAGGTGCTTACCTAGATGGATAGGTCATAATAAAGATGATGCAAAGTACTTAAAATGGTTTCTTCATGATAGCTTATGCTTTTCGCAAACAAGTCAGTTAGCCCACTAAAGAAAGCCTTGCATAATCCTTGGTGTCGCTTTATTTTGGTTTAAGACGGGTAAGTCTGGCTGAGTACATTCGAGTACTCAGGGTTTATCCCACCTTGTTGCAGGTGATGTTCTCGACCTGTTGATGATGGTGGCTAACCACCGGTGGGCTCAGTGATTCTATACTTACTTCTCATCTATATGCTTTTGTCGGATGATGTCACTATGCTAGCAATATATTTGGAACTTATATTAATGTAATCATTTGAAAGCTATGTTGTTTTCACTAAGCGGTTTTGAAACCCAAACTTGTACTATTATTTGTTAACCCCTTTGTAATATTAATTCCGCTGCAACCCGATGTATGTGATGTGTATTTGCTTAATCACGTGATCTTGGTTGTGATGTTGATTTACCGAGGTCTTTCGGGACACTCGGCGGACTACCGGGTTTATATGAGTGAAAGTATGGGTGTGTCAACGTGTTAGCAGGGACAACCGTACTTGATCTTGTATAAATTGGGCGGTTCTGTCACAGCCGCTATGTATAGCAGGAGGGATTCTCCATCGCTTAGAGGAACTAGGATCGGGGGCTTTGTCAGGAGTAGTTTGACCATGTCAAGCGCCTCCTAGGCCTCGAATGTCCACTCAAAGCGGTCGGCTTTCTTCAGGAGCCGATAAAGGGAGAGTCCTCGTTCGCTGAGGCGCGAGATGAATCGGCTGAGGGCGACGAGGCACCCTATGATTTGCTAAACCCCCTTTATGTTCTAAATCGGGCCCATCTTTGTGATGGCTGAGATTTTCTCTGGGTTGGCTTCGATGTCACGCTCGGAGACGATGAAGCCGAGCAGCATACCCCTCGGGACCCCAAAAACACATTTCTCTAGATTGAGTTTGATGCCATTCACCCGGAGTTTCACAAAGGTTTGCTCAAGATCAGCAATGAGGTGGTCAGCCCATTTGGACTTAACTACGGTGTTGTCAACGTAGGCCTCAACGGTCCACTCGATGAGGTCCCCAAAGCATCTGAGCATACATCACTGGTACGTTGCCCCAACGTTCTTTAGACCGAATGACATCAAAACGTAGCAGAACGATTCGAAGGGGGTGATGAAAGATATCGCGAGTTGGTTGGACTCTTTCATCACGATTTGATGGTAGCCGGAGTATGCATCAAGGAAGCAGAGGGTTTCGCACCCTGAGGTAGAGTCGACTATTTGGTCTATACATGGCAAAGGAAACAGATCCTTTGGGCACTCCTTGTTGAGGCTCGTATAGTCAACACACATCCTCCATTTCCTGTTCTTCTTTTATACAAGGATGGGATTGGCTAACCACTCTGGGTGGTGTACTTTCCTGATGAATCCGACGACCAATAGTTTTGCTATCTCCTCACTGATGGCCCTGCGCTTTTTCTCATCGAAGCGATGCAGGCGTTGCTTCATCAGCTTAGAGCCTGGATGGATTTTCAAGGTATGGTCGGTGACCTCCTTCGGAATGCCTGGCATATCCGAGGGTTTCCACACAAAAGTCGATGAGCGCGCTTTCCTATTCATCAGAGAGCGTGGTACCAATGCGTACCGTTTTACCCTCAGAGCTGCTGGGATCTATGAGGACCTCCTTGGAGCCCTCGACCGATTCGAATGACCCGGTCGACTTCTTTGCGTCGGGCGCTCCTTCGGTGATCTCCTCCTTGAGGGCGGCGAGCTCCCCGGAGGCAACGATTGTCGTGGCATGGCCACAACACTCGACCTCGCATTAGTAGGCACGCTAGAAGGAGGTGTCGACGATGATGACCCCACGAGGGCCCGACATCTTCAGCTTGAGGTACATGTAGTTAGGGATGGCCATGAACTTTGTGTAGCATGGATGTCCTAGGATGGCGTGGAAGGATCCGAGGAACCCAACCACCTTGAAGGTGAGGGTCTTAGTCCTGTAATTGAACTGATCCCCAAAGGTAACGGGCAGATCGATCTGTCCGAGTGGTGTCGCCTACTTTTCAGGCACGATGCCATGGAAAGGTGCTCGGATTGGGCGAAGGTGTGTTCGGTCGATGCCCATCTCGTCGAGCGTCTTTACGTACATGATGTTGTGGCTGCTGCCTCCGTCCATCAGAACTTTGGTGAGGCGCTTTGGGCCGACGATTGGGTTGACCACAAGTGGATACCTTCCCGGGTGTGAGACGACGTCTGGATGGTCGGTCCGATCGAAGGTTATGGTGGACTCCGACCACCGGAGAAAGGGAGGTGTGGCCGGTTGGGCCGTGTAGACTTGGCTGCATGCGACCTTCTAACGACGTTTGGAGTCATAGGCCGTTGATCCCCCGAAGATCATGAGGCAGCCATTTGGCATTGCAAAGCCATCGTCCTTCTCCTTGGCGTCGTCCATAGCGGGGGCAGGTTCCTTCCCCTGCTCCCCTTTGTTGGAGCCTCCAGACAAAAACTTCCGCATGAGGCTGCAGTCCTTGAGCGGATGCTTTACGGGGAAGGGGTGGTTCAGGCATGGCCCCTCGAGCATCTTCTCAAAGTGGTTCGGAGCGCCCTCTGTGGGTTTCCAACCACCCTTGCGGTCAGCAGCAGCCACAAGTGGGTCCTCACGCTGTTGCTTCTTATTTTTTCTTTTGGCGAAACGATTGGAGGTGCCTTCGTCGGCACCCTCGTCCCGCCTTGCCTTACCCTCAAGGCAATCGAAGATTGCTCCGACCGCCTCTTCTCCTGAGGCATGGCTGGTGGTGATGTCTAGGAGCTCCTTGGTGGTTCGCGGGCCCTTGCGTCCTAGCTTATGAATCAAGGACTCGCAGGTCGTCTCGGATAGGAAGGCTCCTATCACATCGGCGTTGGTGACGTTGGGGAGCTCGTTGCACTGCCGGAAGAAGCGCCGGATGTACCCACGGAGGGTCTCACTGGCCTTCTAGCGGTAGTTCTTGAGGTCTCGTGGGTTTCCAGAGCGTTTGTACGTGCCCTGGAAGTTTTCCACGAAGATCTCCTTCAGATCCCCCAACTCTAGATTGCGTTGGACGGTTAACTCTTTAGTTAGTTTTATGCCTCTCACCCTCTCAGTACCTATCCAAGACAGTAATGAAGCTTTTTTTTTAAAAAGAAACTTCTATTTTGATATGCATTCTCTGCAGTTCGGTGCACTTTGTGCAATAGCGCATCTATGTGTTCGGTCAGGTTAATTTGAAGGTTTTTTAAAATTCCGTGTCGGCATCCTGACTTGGAGTCCGACTTGAAGTTGCTAACTGATGCGAGCAGTTTAGTATGGATGTAGTAGTCTGCCAGTCACATAAATGAATACATGATGGGCACCCCAGTAGTCTACACAGACATGATCATGCTTTGCTCCTGGAACAAAGAGCGTTGACATGACAAAAACTAGAAATGCCACTTTGAATTGCTCCGATGTCATACCATGCCGGGTACTCAGTGTCAAGTAGCTCATGTACAGCCTTAATACTGAGTTGCTCTTTCCCGGCCTGTCAGAGGCCAGCAGCGTAGCTTCAATTTCTCCAGCAATTTGGCCTGCGCTGTTAAAGCAGCTGACCCTTCCCTTTGGGGGTGTTTGAATTCATGTCACATCGAATATTTAGATATTAATAAAGAACATTAAATATAGATTAATTACAAAACCAATTACATAGATGGAGACTAATTTACGAGACGATTTTTTAAGCCTAATTAAGCTGTCATTAGCTAATGTTTACGGTAGCATCACGTTGTCAAATCATGGACTAATTAGGCTTAAAAGATTCGTCTCGTAAATTAGTCGCAAGTTGTGTAATTAGTTTTATAATTAGTCTATATTTAATACTCCATGCATATGTCTAAACATTCGATGTGACAGGAATTTTAGAAGTACATGTAGAAACCAAACACCCCCTGATAATCTGTCCTGCCACAATATAATTCATGATTAGCCCTGTTGGTGATGCAACTGAGTCGCATCCATTTCGAGCTCCCTAGCTCCTCCGAGTATATATATGTATGTCGACGAAATCGCAAGCGCCCCTAGATCACCGTGGTCCATGTCATCCAATCATTCAGCCTGTTCGCTTGTTGGTTTCAGCCAGCCAGTCAATAGTGTTTTTCTCTCACAATAAACCAGCACCAGCCAGCCCAGAAACCAACCAGCGAACAGGCCGATTTGGTAGTCTTTTACTTAAAATCCACAAGGGGGGATCCGATCATTTTGCGGCTCCGATCCATGCACTGCACGGCAACCACGTTTTGAAGATCGTCTCGTCGGAGTTGCATCATCGCTGCCCCCGTGAAGAAGCCGGCATCCGAGGTGTCAATGATTAAATTTTTTTTGAAAGGCCGGCCAGCAAGAGATTTGCCGAATTAATACATTATTAGAAGAAGAATTATTAAAGGAATACAAGCAAAACCCTTCTGTCTGACAGGGTGTTTGGTTTGATTGAGCAGGCTGCAACTGCAACATATCCAACATGGGTCACCTCGCCGATTCCATTTTCATTGTCTGTGTTGGCAATGGCAATGGTGGCATTACATTACGTTACATTACATTACATTACATTACATTATATTGGTGTACACGCTACACAGTGCAGGCCACACACACAGCTTAGATATATTGGTGTACACGCTACACAGTGCAGGCCACACACACAGCTTAGATGTTACACATCACTGTCTAGAGCTAAGCCGAGAAGTTCAGCCTAAGCCGAGAAGGATAAGTTTAATTATACTTCTAGTTGTCTAGAGCTACACATCATTGTTCACGTGTCCTGCCTCTCACAGGTCACACCAGAATGATAACGGTAGACGTACTTCTTTTAGTACGTACATAAATACAGAGTAGCACAATATGAATATGTACAGAGTTAACAACATAAGCCTGTTCGCTTGCTCGTAAACGATCGTAAATTTCCAGCCGGGAACAGTGTTTTTCTCTCACACCAAACCAGCCAGCAGTAAATAATCCACGATACGATACGGCCTCCCGAACAGGCTGATGCACAATGTTTATACACAGACTAAAGACAACACGTTTACACATGCAGCATGGGCTACCTGGCTGCAAAGCAAAGAAAATTTCTAGAGCTCGTCAGCTCAGCCAAATGTCTTCTCGCTGCTGTAGCACATGTAAAGGAAGCCGTCCTTGTCCTTGTACGAGTCATAAACGCTTCCCATCAGGCTAGCTGTGGGAAAAAATTGCATCATCACTTATCAATTCAGCTCAACCCATTTCTACTTATGCGAAATGTCTAGTTTCGACCTTCTGCATCTTAAAGTTCTAGCTCCTAATACCTTTTACAACAACGATCCTACCGTAATACAAGCCTACAACCAATGGACAAAATGTCTAAAGCTTCAGCAGGGATCAGAGAGTTATCAAAGGACAGACAGCATATTATATTGATGAACAACAATCTCACCTGTTTGGGGCAAAGTGTTGTTTACAAACACAAAGAGAGCTGTTCCTGGAGATAGGTGCAGCCTGGAGCGTAGTATGAAAACAAACTGCCCAACCGGCATGTCACAGGGAACCAGGTACCTGCACCAAAAATAAATTTGTATTGCTACATTTCAATCTTCAATCAAAGAGAATGGTCAATGAGGATACTGTTACACTTCAGTTACGAGCAGCATGGAATCAATGCCAATGAAACACACAATCCATATCTAGTAATGTATAATGGGCAAAAGGGAGTAACAACTTACTTTCTCTTCTCCATTTGTGGTAAATTACTCCTTGAAAACCTTTCAACAACGACCTGCAAATAGAAGCTACTAATTCAGGACTGCCATGTTCATCAAGCAAGAGATGCCAAACAGAGATTAAGGGCAAAAGGGGAATGCAGAGAAAAATGTAGGTGATAATTTAGGTTGATATATATGATCAATTTCAGTTCGGTTGTTCTGAGTACCCAAAACTTATCAATGATTTTAGATTAGAAATTACAACGTTCCAAGACACTCATGAATGAATGTAAGAACCCTTGAGCATCAGAAAATTGATTTGCAGGAGTATGGTGGACATAACTGAAACCCTGAATAGACCAGCACAATTATAAACAAAATAAGATGAAACCCTGAAGGAACCCCCAGGCCCCAGCATGAGAAAGACATGGATTTCTTTTAGAATTCCGAAATCCGAAAGGCTAGGAATTGCGTGAGCAACAAAGGAATTCTCTGTATCCTAAAATCAGCTGTGCTGTTTGGTTCTGTAAATCAATATCCACATACACATGATGATGGTTGATTAACGTGTAGAGGAGGATGAATGGATGTGGAAAAGGAGAGGACAGAGCAGTATCAACTAAGACTACGAGTAGTAATCTATCTACGTAACCTATATAGATGGAACCCACTAAGGGTATACTTCTATTTCTTTGTAACCATGTTGATCCACGTCATCACCTAGGATCACTTCTCCAGCCCAATGCAGCGATGCCGCCCTCATCTTCTTCTGCTTCCCAGCACTGCTGTCTATTCTGATTCATTCAAATCGTCTCCTCACTTTTTCATTTTGCCAATTCATCCACTAAATTTACAAGCTAAAGTGCTAAGCAATCATGACATCCATTATTTTTCCTCATTATATGCACTTCTAATCCAATAGCTAACTGATGCATGCAAGTTATGGTTTACCGCCTGACGTTCACTCTCTCCGCCATTATTGTCAACGTCTTTATTCTTTTGGAGTGGATTATTGATGAGTTTCTTAGTAATTAATTAATCTACATTCTATTACAGTAAGACTCAATCGTAAGATGGGTGGACGCACACGCTGCCATGCTGTGGCATCAGAGGTCTAGCATTCTCTCTCTCCCTCTCTAGCGTGTTCTCTCTCAGTTGCTAAGATCATGTATCAAACTCAATAGGGAGCTACTTGAGTACCAATGTCTATCTATTGTAAAATCAGTTAGCTCTTTCTTTGCAGGGTCCATGCAGCCTTTTTTAGTGATGATTATTATTGGTTCTTTTTATCCTATTACACTGTCCTGTTTCTCTTTCCCCGGTGAAGTAAAAAAAATGTAACGAGAGTTGGACTAAGTAGGCTACTATACTATGCTGAATATAAGAAGCACATGTTAGTTATATAGCCAGTGTGTACAAACTCTGCTCATTGATGTACGATGGTTGGCATAATTATGTGGTATAATACCATTATTTTTAATTGTATTATAATTTATTATATGCCATGCAATTTATTTCATCCAAAAACATTTCCCATTTTAATTTGTTCAAACATGCGAGGTATCATCTAGTGTAGTATAGTGGTAAAATAGCAATAATTGATTAGCGGCGCGAACAAAAAGGAGAGAATCTGAGTCAGGCGCAGGCCCTGCCCGCCTAGGGTTTGGAAGGCAGAGGCAGGCAAGCTGAGAGAGGAGAAAGGAAAGGGAATAGAGAGACTCGACATACGGGGATCCTGGCGGGGTAGTTGGCGATCATGGCAGCGGATTCCTGGAGCCTCTCATCTGCTCCCCGACCCCAAGCATGCATGCACCATCGAATTACTCAATTGAGTAAACTGCAGAGTTAGATGTGGACTGAGAGCTACTGACCGAAGTTGAATTCTTGCTTGAAGGGCTTCATGGCGGATCAGATGGAATCGAATCGTCGATCGCTTTTGCTTCCGTCCGTCAATGAAATCTCCTCTGCTCTCCGTCTCCAATCGGCCGCCGCGATGCGGGGGAACGGGGAAGAAGAGGAGGAAGCCAGGAAGGGGCGCTGAAGCTGTAGCTGGGCTGGTTCCCGAAAAAAGAAGACCAGGCCCAACTGAAGCCATGGGGCCCATTCCAACAACTTACATCAGGCAGCAGCCCACGCACGCAACTACTCCTAGGTTGTCTGTCGTCGCGGCTCATCTCCCTCCCTCCCTCCCTCCTGCTGCCGCCGCCGCCGACGGAGAAGAGAGAGACAGAGAGCATGGCCGACGCCCTCGACGACCTCATCTCCAAGAGCAGGAGCACCCACCAACACCCCGGCGGGAGACGCTCTGCCTCCAGAGGCGGAGCCCCCGCACCCACGGCGCCGCGACGCCGCTTCAACACCCGCGCTGCCGCAGCACCTTACCTCCGCCGCGCAACCTTCTCTTTCAAGGTGAGTGTCGGAGATCCCTTCCTCCTCACCCTCTCCATGCCGCTGCTCCTAATTGATTGAAGTTGAGCGAACCGACCCTAATCACTTGAACTGATTAACCGAATCGTAGCCACTTGTGCGACCTATGGATTATGCTGGATATAGGGCCGCCCAGCCCCGGCCGCCGATGGTGTCCGCCCTCGACGAGCCCACCAAGCTCTACATCTCCAACCTCGACTACGGCGTCTCCAACGACGACATCAAGGTCACTCTTCGTCTCTTGCTATAAACAGTGCTGGTACATCTGATTCATCAGTTGATAGTACGGTGTTGCTTATTACGGCAAGGAAACAAACGAATTTCTGTATTGATTTTTTCCCTCCTATTTTGCTATGCTGCACCATTCTTTCTTTCTTTTTCCTATTCCTACCCAGGCACCATTCTCATCCTCCCTTTCCTGATCAGGAACTCTTTTCTGATGTTGGTGATATCAAGCGTTACTCTATCAACTATGACAGGAGTGGAAGATCAAAGGTAGATTACTTCTGAATTTTGATGCCCATCCTCTTTACTCTTTTCTGTCTCATCAGCCTCAAATGCTCATTAATTACTGTGGCTCAACGTTGGCAGGGAACTGCAGAGGTTGTCTTCTCTAGAAGGTCTGATGCTCTAGCTGCCGTTAAGAGGTACAACAATGTGCAGCTTGATGGCAAACCTATGAAGATTGAAATCATTGGGACAAACATTGAGGCGCCACCGCCACCAACTGCTATCTTCTCCTTCAATCCGCCAGCTGGAAACTTCAATTTGCCTTTCAAAAGGTCAGTTAGTACCATCGTTCTTTGCCATATGCAGTGTATTTTTCTCCCCTGATGAAATAGCACCTGCAAAGCATTGCTTTCCAAGACTACTGTGCTGCTTTTCAGTCATTAGCTTCACTATCATTCCACAAATGCATGCTCTGTTAGAATTTCAACTCTGCAGCATGGTTTCTACAGTACACAGGTGTGTTGATAGTGCAAGCAGAGCAGGGATTATTTGTCTTTTATCGGGGGACTCATATTAAGACTCCCAGGGGAACAAACAAAAAGCTACATCTCTTTTATGTCATGTGGGGAATAACTAGATATAAGTCACATGCTCAGATTAGTGACAGAAGTATATATAGGACCCATGATACTAAAAGCTTTTTGTTCACATTTGACAATCTCCTGGAAACTAATGCTCATAAATGTTGCCTCCACATGATAAACGAGTGGTTTGGGAGTGTGTGCGAAATCTGTCATTTGTGATGGAATCGGAACCGAGCCTCAGTTACTGTGATTGCTAAATCTAAGATTGCATTGTCATGTGAATCAACAGTTTTGATTATGCTTTGCACCCTAGTGTTTTTTTCTCTTCTATAAAGATCTGGAGTAAGAAACCAGCATTGAAATTTTGCAGTGGGCCTGGAAGAGGTGGTGCTGGAGGATGGCCTCAGAGCAGAGGTGGATTTGGTGGGCGTGGGCGGGGGAGGGGGAGGGGGAGGGTTGAGGGTCGTGGTGAGAAAGTTTCTGTTGAAGATCTGGACGCAGACTTGGACAAGTACCATGCTGCAGCAATGGAAACCAGCTAAATGATTCTGGCACAGCATTCGTGGTGGGCAGTGGCCAGTATGTCTTCCTGTGTCTCATTTTGTAGGAATAGATGCTGACCATAGTATAATGTATCGGATCATGAGCGGGTGTATTAATCTGGAAGGTCAATTTGCATTGTGAACATGTTGGGTGATGAAATGGAGAGGATGGAAGCAATTGCGAGATGAGGTGTTTTTGTGAGAGGAAGCTGACTCTTGTTCCATTGTAGATTTGGTTGCTTCTTAGTTACAAACTTGTAGATGGTAATGGAATATATACAGCATGGTTCTGATATTCTGTCACATTTCATGTTGGATGTCGCCGCTGTGCAGTTCAACTGCATGATTATTTTGTTAGCCTGGGGACAAGTCAGTCGGGTCTCGCACAAGTTGCCAGAGTTTGTGGCATCTAGCCTGTTCGCTGGTTGGTTTCTGGGCTGATAAGCCCGGCTGGTGTTGGTTTGGTGTGAGAGGAAAACACTGTATCATGGCTGATAAGCCCTGGTTAAAACCAACAAGCGAACAGGCTGATCGTTGGTTGCTTGATAACATGTCTCTGTTTTTCAACTCGTAGATAGTCCCTTGAGCGGAAAGGAGTATTTGTGAGATTTTACTATGTATTCTGTAGAAGAATGCATGTGTATGGATCTACCAATTTAAACTAAACTCTATATCAGTGAGTGGTGAGTTGCAGGTTGTTGAGGTCTAGGATGTGCGCCTCCAGCGGCTGGGCCTCCTTGAGGATCTCTCCCATGCACAGGGCAATGGAGGCCCAGGCAGCACACTAGCAACAATCTCTCCTCTGGTTGCTGAACGCTGTCGTCGTCGTCGTCGTTGTCATTCAACAGCAGCAGCTTTGCCGCTCGTGCCTGCGCTAGGAAGGAGCCCAGCACCTCGTCATCCTTGTAGCAGCGGCTGCAGCCGACGCCACCAGCCGCAGTCCCAGCCTCAAGATCGACGACCTGGCCCTTGGCCTCTTTGCATGTGGAGGCGAGGCTGCTGCTGGATGGTCTTGGTCTTGGTGTCGGTGTCATCGTCCACGTCCACGTGCTGGTGCCGGCGTGCCTGGTGATAGAGCTGCAGCAGCTGCACCATCCTGCTGAGGCTGCCCTGGATCTTGTCGTAGCAGGCCACCTGGTAGGTGGGCTCGCTGCCGGCCCCCGCGGCGTACTTCCTCAGGAGGGCCAGCTCCTGCTGCACCCTCTTCAATAGTCGCGGCGATGCACCGGGCGAGCTGCTCCCTGGCCTGCTGCACCGACGCCTCGCTCCTGGCTGGAACACAAGGTCCGCCAGGACGGCACAGGAGATGCCTATGAAGGTCTCCACCAGGCGCGTGATGGTGAAGGCCATGGGAGCCTGGTCGTAGCGGCGCCCCATGATGATGACGACCGACAGCGCGGCCGCCACGCCGCTCACGACAGCACATGTGAATTGATATATGCTTTAAAACCATCACAAATGTTGGCAAGTATGTCCCTCCTACTAACTTATGTCGTCAACTTGTCGGAGTAGTAGACATGGTCTGTGTATGTTGCATGCTCAGTTCCTTGGACGAAACTGCAATAAGCACGGTAAAGCTTGTTCATCTTGCAAGTGATTGCAACAAGCCGCTGCCTGCTGGTAGCAAATGCGAAAGTAAGTCATGTAATACAAATTTTATCTTTATACATTTAAAAATCCACCACTTTATGTTAGTACCACATGATAATTGTTGAAGCTGTTTTTTTATAGTTTCACTGTGTAATGTGAATAAGATAATATGATTCAAACTGTACTCGTCAGGTTGGACTGTGCCTCGACCACTGTCTGCAGTGTATATGTGAGAATTCCGGAAGAAATGTGGCCAAAGGAGGAGAAGAATAATTGTGTTCTAGTAGAGTTTCAGGTCTCTAGTATCATGTGATGCTAAATTGTCTAATAATATTACTTGCTAAGAAATGTGGTGGGGCTCACTTACTGCAGAATCCCTTGTCAATCTTGGAAGGGGGGAGAGAGAGACTTTTATGTGTGTGACCAGGATAGATACCTCTGCTACCGTCACCGAGGCACCTTGTGCTAGACTAGGCAGAGGGCTTCTGACTTAATCTTCCAGTAGGCAGTTGCCTTCCGGAAACCTTTGAACCGGTAAAAATAAAATTTAACAAAAGTCTTATTAATTGAACATGTCATTGTTCAAAAATATTTAATAATACAGTAAAGCTATAGAGGTCTAATAAATGAGAGTCAAGATTATTACTTGTGTACCAGAACTGATATATCATGATTAAACGAGTCTCGTAAGTGTTGAATACCAACACATTTATGGATATTTGAAGTTAATTTGTGTGCTAAGATTTACATTTATTGTTTTCCTATCAATCTCTAAGATATCATAAGATTAAAAATGAGGTTCATCAATGTTATGTAGACATTTCATCAATCGTGTTCTGCTCTTGATGCAGATAAACTGAATAGGAAAACCTTTATTCAAACTGAGCTCTTAAGGCTGATGGAGGAGGAGGAGAGTTACTGGTATAAGAGATCAAATAGCATGTGGCTCTTGAAGGGTGATAACAACACTGTCTTCTTTCATAGAATGGCTAATGGAAAAAAAGGAAGAACACGATTTTCTCTTTGAAACATAATGATCAAACAATTGAAGGGGATGGTGCCCTAGTGGACCATGCTACTCAATTCTATAAGGAGCTGTTTGGTCCTTCTGCACCTTCTGGTCTCCACATGGAGCCTGGGTGCTGGGACCCTTATGAGATGGTTACTTTGCAAGAAAATGTTGAGTTAGAAAAAGCTTTCTCTGAATCTGAAATCAAGGAAACCGTGTTTTCCATGGAAAAAAACACTGCTCCTGGACCTAGTCACTTCCCTGTTGAGTTTTATCAACATTGTTGGGATATTGTCAAGGAGGATATGGTTGCTCTCTTTTCTAACTTTCATAATCTGAAATTGGACATTGGCAGGTTTAATTATGGCATTATAACTCTGCTTCCAAAAGTTAAAGAGGCTAATAACATCAAGCAGTACAGACCTATTTGTCTGTTAAATGTCATATACAAAATTTTCACAAAGGCTCTGATGTTAAAACTAGACAAAGTTATGGTAAGGATTATTAATAGAAGCCAATCTGGCTTCCTGAAGAATAGAAACATCATGGGTGGGATTTTAGCACTTCATGAAATTCTACACGACACTAGAGTTAGAAAAAAAAAGATGGTCTCATCCTCAAACTTGATTTTGAAAAGGCTTATGACAAGCTAAACTGGGACTTTCTTTTTGATTGTCTCAAGCAGAGGGGTTTCTGTAAAAAGTGGTGTGATTGGATCAAGCTGGTCATGAGTTCGGGTACGGTTAGTGTTAAGGTGAATAATATAAATGGGAGCTATTTCAAGTCTGGTAGAGGTGTCAGGCAGGGTGATCCTTTGTCCCCTTTTCTGTTTAATATTGCTGCTGATACCTTAGCCAAAATGATTTCTCTTGCCCAAAAGAACAACTTAATCAAAGGGTTAGTGCCTGAATACATTGAAAATGGAGTTGCTGTCCTTCAATATGCCGATGATACAATTTTGTGTATCCAAGATGACAAGGAGCAGGCATCCCATCTAAAACTGCTGTTATATTTCTATGAAGCTATGTCTGGGCTTAAAGTCAAATTTTCAAAAAGTGAAGTTATTATGGTGAGTCAGGATAGTTCAAAGAGCCTTGAATTCTCTAACATGTTCAATTGTGCTATTGATAATTGGCCCATTAAATACCTGGGGTCCCTGTGTCTGGCTCCAAGCTTCATGTGGCTGATTGGTTGCCTATTTGTGAAAAATTAATGAAAAGGCTGGATGGGTGGAAAGGTAGTTCCTTAAGTCTGGGAGGTAGACTTGTGCTCATTAACTCTTGCCTGAGTAATCTCCCTGTTTATGCCATGCCCATGTACTGGCTTCCTGTTTCAACTCTTGATAAAATGGATTCTGCTAGAAAAAAAATAATTCTGGCAAGGGGGAAATTTGAAACGGAAATACCATTTGGTTAAATGGACCAGAATCACAAAGCCTAAGAACAGAGGGGGTTTAGGGATTAAAGACCTAAGAAGAATGAATATCAGATTATTGTGTAAATGGTGGTGGAAAGCTGAAAACGGGAGTGGTATTTGGCATGATATCATTAGAAGGAAGTATCTTAAAAAGGGGATGGTCTCCTTGTTGAAGAAAAGTCCAAAGAATTCACCAGTATGGAATGATATGTTGAAGGTGAGGAATGTTTACACCAGGGGTAGGTCCATGATAGTGGGTGATGGCAAGTCAACCAGTTTTTGGCATGACCGCTGGTGTGGCCTTGTCTCCTTGGCAGACAAGTTCCCAGGTCTATATGAGATAAGTGATGAACAAGATTGTTCGGTGGAATATATGAAGAAGAAAAACTGGCGTCCTTCTTTTAGAAGATGGTTACATGAGGACCTGCAGAACCAATTGAGAAGGCTGTATGACACTATCTACTGTTTCAGTACTAACAACAGTAATGATAGAGCTAAGTGGGATTGGGAGAAGTCTGGTGTTTTCTCTGTAAAATCCACTTACAACTACTTGAGTAGACATGATGTTGGTCTTAGCTTTAAGAAAATTTGGAAAGCCAAAATTCCTTTGAAAATCAGAATTTTCATGTGGCTTGTTTCACAGAACGCCATTCTTACTAGAGATAACCTAACTAAACATAAGTGGAAAGGCAACACTTCTTGTGCGTTTTGCACAGAAAAGGAAGATGGGCATCATCTGTTTTTTTGGTTGTCTTACAGCTAAATATGTGTGGAGCCTGTTAGCTTACCCTTTGGGGTCTGACTGTAGACCTGGTAGCTTGGACCAGTATTGGATTTGGGTTAATAACATCATGCCTCAGGGACATAGTATGCATGCTGTTGGCTTAGCAGCTGTTTGTTGGGCTATTTGGCGCACTAGAAATGCAGTGTGCTTTGATAACAAAAAAAAAAAAAAATCTCCTACTGAGATTGTCTGTATGATATGTTCCTTCCTTACATACTGGGCAGGGCTTCTGTCATGTGGGGCCGCACATATACACGCCGACAGCGGGCCCAGGACGTCAGGAGGGCCGCCGCGCGCGCGCCTAGCAGCCTGGCCGATCTAAGTGGCTAAGGATTGGCCTTGATTATAGGAGTTGATTTCCTTAGTTGTTAAGATTAGTTGCTTTCCATGTTTAGTTGGCCGATTGGCTATTTATATGTAATCTCCAAAGACAATTGAGGGCAGCAAAGAATATTATCTTCATTCTCATCTATCTTCACCTAAGCCTGCGGTAGAGGGGTATAACCTCACCGGAGAAGACGGACGACGGCTACGAACTCCGTAGCCGCGGTCCTGCTCGTCAGGGGTTTAACGCTCTTGACAACCTGGTATCACTCTCCAGGTCACGCCGATCCTCGCCCGCCTGCTCCACCCAGCCGCCCACAGCCACCGCTTCCAACCCTAGCCCACCGCCGTCACCGACCTCGTCCACTGCCTCCGCGCCACACCCAGCCACAATGGCCGAACCAACCCTAGCCGAGGTCATGGAGATGCTGAAGTCCATGAACGCGGAGATGCAGACCCTGAAGTCCGATATGGCGGCCATCAAGTATAAGCCCGGATCGTCCACCATCAGCGGAGGCGACTCGCGCGACCAAGACTTCCACCCCAAGCACAAGAAGTGGGACTTTCCCCGCTTCGATGGTACGACGGATCCGCTGCTCTTCCTCAACAAATGCGAAGCCTACTTTCGCCAACACCGCACCATGGCGGAGGAACGCGTGGGGCACGCGGCCTACCACCTGGTCGACGCCGCGCAGCTGTGGTACGATCAACTCCAGGAGGATGAGGGCACGCCCACATGGGGGCGGTTCAAAGACCTCCTGAACCTTCGGTTTGGGCCTCCCCTCCGCTCCGCCCCATTGTTCGAGCTCACCGAGTGTCGCCGCACCGGTACGGTGGAAGAATATACCAACCGCTTCCAGGCTCTCCTGCCACGTGCAGGCCGCCTTGAGGAAGCGCAACGCGTCCAACTCTTCACCGGCGGCCTACTGCCACCCCTCAGCCATGCCGTCCGCATCCACAATTCGGCGACGCTCGCTGCGGCCATGAGCTTAGCACGCCAGGTCGAGCTGATGGAGGCTGATCGTCAGGCGCCTCTCCCACCGCGACCTCCTCCGCGCATCACCCCTGCCTCGCCTGCGCCACGGCTCGCCCTACCTGCGGCCCAGCCACTGCTGCCGCTCCCTGCGCCCCCGGCGGCCGGCCAACAGGGCCGTGGGGAAAGCAAGCAGGGCCGCCTTACACCAGAGGAGATGGCAGAACGGCGCCGTAAAGGTCTGTGCTTCAACTGCAATGAGAAGTATTCGCGCGGGCACAACAGATTTTGCAGGCGTCTTTTCTTTCTGGATGGCGTGGAGATTGACGATGCCCCCGGAGATGGGGACGCGGTCCAAGCCGCGACCGGCGACCCAGAGGCACCTGTCTTCTCCCTCCACGCTGTGGCAGGTTTGCCTGTCGGCAAGACCATGCAGGTCCGCGTGTCAGTGGGTGCGACGTCCCTCATCGCTCTCCTGGACACGGGGTCTACTCATAGCTTCATTGGAGAGGAAGCCGCACAGCGGACAGGGCTACCAATCCGGCCGCGACCTCGCTTAACAGCCACGGTCGCCAATGGAGAGAAGGTTCCATGTCCGGGCGTCCTGCGCAGCGCCCCACTCGCCATCGACGACCTCAGCTTCACCGTCGATCTGTTTGTCATGCCGCTTGCAGGCTACGACATCGTCCTCGGGACTCACTGGATGGCTACACTAGGCCAGTTGGTGTGGGACCTCGCCGCAGGCACCGTCTCGTTCCAGCACGAGGGACGCACCGTGTGCTGGGCGGGCGTGCCAGCCCCCGGCGCGCACGGCCCTTCCACCGTCTCGGCCTCCGCACCGTTGCTGGAGGAGTTGCTGGCGCGCTTCGAGGGCGTCTTCGCCGAGCCTTCCGGCCTACCACCAGTCCGGCACCGCGAACACGCCATCACACTCAAGCCAGGAGCGACACCGGTGGCTGTACGGCCCTACCGATACCCGGCGGCCCACAAGGATGAGCTCGAAAGGCAATGCGCTGAGATGCTGGCGCAGGGCATCATACGACGCAGCGACTCGGCGTTCTCTTCACCGGTTCTACTTGTCAAGAAGCCGGACGGATCATGGCGTTTCTGCGTCGACTACAGGGCCTTGAACGCGCTCACCATCAAGGACGCGTTTCCCATCCCGGTCGTGGACGAGCTGCTCGACGAGCTCCACGGCTCCCGCTTCTTCACAAAGCTGGACCTACGGTCTGGCTATCACCAGGTGCGCATGCGGCAGGAGGATGTGCACAAGACGGCGTTCCGCACACATGACGGCCTCTATGAGTTCCTCGTCATGCCTTTTGGCCTATGCAACGCGCCGGCGACTTTCCAGTCTCTCATGAACGATGTCCTCCGATCGTTCCTGAGACGTTTTGTACTTGTTTTCTTTGATGACATTTTGATATACAGCGAGACTTGGGCAGATCACCTTCGACACCTTCGCGTCGTCCTCTCCGAGCTGGCGCGCCATCACCTCTTCGTTAAGCGGTCCAAATGCTCCTTTGGCGCGCCATCGGTTGCATACTTGGGCCACGTCATCTCCGCGGCCGGCGTCGCCATGGATCCGTCGAAGGTCCAAGCCATCCACGACTGGCCCACGCCGCGATCAGCTCGAGCGGTACGAGGCTTCCTCGGCTTGGCAGGTTACTACAGGAAGTTCGTGCAGAACTACGGGACCATCGCAGCCCCCCTCACCGCGCTCTTGAAGAAGGAGGGGTTTGCGTGGACCACGGAGGCCGCAGCGGCTTTCAGCACGCTCAAGGGCGCCGTGACGTCCGCACCGGTGCTGACGTTACCCGACTTCGCCAAGCCATTCATCGTGGAGTGCGACGCTTCGACGTACGGCTTCGGGGCCGTGCTCCTGCAGGAGGGCCATCCCATTGCCTTCTTCAGCAGGCCTGTGGCGCCACGACACCAGTCGCTCGCGGCGTACGAGCGCGAGCTCATTGGCCTGGTGCTTGCCGTGCGCCACTGGAGACCATATCTCTGGGGGCGGCAATTCATCGTCAAGACCGACCATTACAGCCTCAAGTATCTCCTCGACCAACGGCTCGCCACCATACCACAGCACCATTGGGTGGGCAAACTCCTCGGCTTCGACTTCACCGTGGAGTACAAGTCTGGCGCCTCCAACACCGTCGCGGATGCTCTCTCTCGCCGCGACACCGAGGAGGACACCGTCGGTGAGCTTCGTGCGGTGTCGGCCCCGCGGTTCGACTTCATCGCGCGCCTCCGACAGGCTCAGGCCGTCGACCCGGCGCTGGTCGCCATCCACGCCGAGTTACAGGCCGGCACGCGCACGGTGCCCTAGGCGGTGCGGGACGGCTTGCTCCTCTACAGCGACCGCATCTATATTCCACCTGCCTCACCCCTTTTACAGGAGATCGTCGCTGCCATCCACAATGATGGGCATGAAGGGGTCCAGCGGACCATACACCGCCTCCGCCGAGACTTCCATTTTCCGCACATGAAGCGTGTGGTGCAGGATTTTGTGCGCGGCTGCGTGACTTGCCAGAGGTACAAGTCGGAACATCTGCTTTCGGCCGGACTGCTCATGCCACTGCCCGTTCCGTCCGTGGTGTGGGCGGACATCGCCCTCGACTTCGTCGAAGCTCTTCCACGGGTCAACGGCAAATCAGTGATTCTCTCCGTCGTCGACCGATTCAGCAAGTACTGCCACTTCATCGCACTGGCGCACCCCTACACTGCCGAGACGGTGGCACAGGCCTTCTTCACCGACATCGTGCGCCTCCACGGCGTGCCACAGTCGATGGTGTCCGACCGTGACCCGGTGTTCACGTCGGCGTTCTGGCGCGAGCTGATGCGTCTCATGGGGACTAAACTGCACATGACGTCGGCTTTCCATCCGCAGTCCGATGGGCAAACAGAAGCTGCCAACCGTGTCATTGTCATGTACCTGCGCTGCTTCACGGGTGACAGGCCTCGGCAGTGGCTACGGTGGCTACCTTGGGCCGAGTACGTGTACAACACGGCATACCAGTCTTCGCTGTGGGAGACGCCGTTCCGGGTGGTCTACGGCCGAAATCCCCCGACGATCCGCTCATACGAGCCGGGTGAGACGCGGGTCGCCGCCGTCGCCCGCGACATGGAAGAACGCGAGGCCTTCCTAGCTGATGTGCGCTACCGCCTGGAGCAGGCCCAGGCCATGCAAAAGCGTAGCTACGACAAGAACCATCGGGAGGTTCACTATCAAGTGGGCGACTGGGCATTGCTTCGACTCCGTCAGCGTACTGCTTCGTCCCTGCCCCAAGCCACCACAGGAAAGCTCAAGGCGCGGTATCTTGGGCCCTATCAGGTCGTCGAGCTCATCAACGACGTCGCAGTTCGTCTTGAGCTGCCGCCACAGGCCCGTATTCACGACGTCTTCCATGTGGGCACTCTCAAGAAGTTCGTTGGCACTCCTCCCATCACACCGCCACCGCTGCCGGAGCTACACCACGGCGCTGTCATCCCTGTACCAGATCGCGTGGAGCAAAGTCGCCTGGCCCGTGGGGTTCGTCAGCTCTTGGTGCATTGGCGGGGTGAACCGGCTTCTTCGGCAACATGGGAAGATCTTGATGACTTTCGCCAGCGCTTTCCGGATTTTCAGCTCGAGGACGAGCTGGATCTCGGGGGGGGGCGAGATGTCATGTGGGGCCGCACATATACACGCCGACAGCGGGCCCGGGACGTCAGGAGGGCCGCCGCGCGCGCGCCTAGCAGCCTGGCCGATCTAAGTGGCTAAGGATTGGCCTTGATTATAGGAGTTGATTTCCTTAGTTGTTAAGATTAGTTGCTTTCCATGTTTAGTTGGCCGATTGGCTATTTATATGTAATCTCCAAAGACAATTGAGGGCAGCAAAGAATATTATCTTCATTCTCATCTATCTTCACCTAAGCCTGCGGTAGAGGGGTATAACCTCACCGGAGAAGACGGACGACGGCTACGAACTCCGTAGCCGCGGTCCTGCTCGTCAGGGGTTTAACGCTCTTGACAGCTTCTGAAGGAGGATTTGAAGAATCAGGTGCCACTAGGAGCGGAGGCGATCAAGACGGCGGCGCTTTTCTTTCACAAGCAAGATTTGAAGTCTCAGCCGCAGGAGGAGAATCAGTTGGTTCCATTTGCTGCTTAGGGCAGGCTCTAGAGGGTGCTTTGTTGCATCGTTGTCTTGGGCTAGTGCCCCTGTAATGGGACGCTCTTTGTTTTGTTCGTGGGTTTTTAGCTATGGTGCTTTTGTAATGTTTTCTGGGAGAGTGCGTTCTTGCATATGTTCCCTGTGCGTTCATATGTTCGAACGGAAAGTCTGGTTTATGTCGGGTGTTTAGACGGTCACAAACTGAACTATGCAATTTCGCTGCTGCGGTAATGAAATTCGGTTTACCGGTGTGAAAAAAATGTAGACATTTCATCTATACTCGTACAAATTAACTTTGTATGAATCCATTCAGCAAAGTATCATAGGTTCATCAAAAGATCGCGGACAATTTGATATGATATTTAAGACCCTTATTTAGTGTGACACCATAGCCACGTTGTATTTGTTCTCTTGTGATTTGTTTATAATTTGTTAATTGTCTTTGTGTTATATTACCTTTTTGTCCTTGTCTAACTACATAAAAAATTATGAATTATTAATTGTCTTTGTGTCAATATATAAATTAGATTTCGTCAGGTTAATAGTTTTGTCTGTTAGTGCACTGTCCGTTCTTGCCCTCGCCAATGGAGTAAATGGATCTCGGTTGCTGAATTTTGGTATAATACTTCTATTCATTCAGCTTTGGGCAAATCACCATTTGAGGTGCTCTATGGCTATACACTTCGTCAGTTGGGAATATCCAATCTCCAGCTCTGCAACATACCTGATTTGGAGCGGTGGCTTACTACCGGGAGTTCTTCTCTCAATTGATCAAGTAGCAGTTGCAGAGGGCTCAGCAACGCATTAAGTCTCAAGCTGACAAACATAGGACTGAAAGGGAGTTTGCTGTTGGCGATTCAGTGTTGCTCCAACCGTATGTTCAGTCGACGGTGGCTTCAAGGTCTAGTCAGAAACTGTCTTTCAGATTCTATGGATCGTTCAAGATCATTCTGCGCGTCGGTCAGGTGCCCTACAAGCTTAATTTTCCGACTGATGCCAAGATAATCGCGTGGTTCACGTGTCTCAGCTTAAACAGCACGGATTCTGGAGAAGCGTTCTGTCAGACGCGGTGATTCGGTGGTCCCTCGGCATCTCATCCAATAGAGTGACTTGCCATCTGAGATGGCGACTTGGGAGGACGCCACGATGCTATCGGACAACCTGCTGTCGATGCAAGTGTGATGTTGTCGGATCTGCTACAGCTTGAGCACAAGCCACAAGCTGTTTGTTCAAGCGAGGAGTGTTATAGCTCATGGGCCTTGGGATGGCCGCACTTGCTGCTGCCCTGCCCTCTGCCTTCTTGAGGCCCGCCAGGCTCGCCCCGCCCTGCTCAGGGCCATCGAGTAATTTTCGTCGCCGACCCTCACCTTGCACAAGCCGTAGCCCCGTACTCTACCACGCCCGAGCCTCCATCACCCCGGCCTCACTTTCCCTGCCGCGCCATTCCTGCTGCTCCGCGGCGCTGCTCCCTCCTCGGCTTGCCTCACGCAGGCGCCCCGCGAGCGCGCGCTGCTCGTCCCGCTGTCGCCCGAGCTGGTCCGCTGCCCCGCAGCACGTGCCTTGGCCGTGCCTGTCGTGCCCTGCCCCTTCGTGTGGGCAGGTGAGCACGCGCGAGTTCCCTTGCCCCGGGCCGGAGTCACTGCCCCAGCTCCTGCTTGCCCCTACTACTGGCGTCTATGCCGCCTGGCCTGTTTCCGCGCTCCGGCCATGCCGTGCACCCCAGGCTCACGCTCGCCTCGCGCCGAGCACCGCATCGCCTCGCCTTCACGCCTGCCGTCGGCCAAGTCCGCATCGCTGAGCAGCCGCGCCTCACCAGCTGGCTCGTCTGCGCTCTTCCTCCACGCTCGGTACCCCGACGTCTGCGCTCTGCCCTCGGTGTCCGCACCGTCGCCTCTACGCGCACGAGCGCGCCAGGCTAGCCCGGAGCAGTCCTGTCTGTGCTGCTCCTCGCGTGCCTCTCCGTCGGGCACCAAGCGCCGTGCGCGAGCGTGCCGTACCACCCCGTGGCCATCCCTGCTGTCGTCCGCTCGTCCCGTACCTCCTCTACTCCGTGTGCTGCTCCTGGGAAGGGAAGGAAGGTGAGAAAGGTGAATAGAAACAAATACGGTGTTCTTATTGCAAAGTCAGTGACTCGCATGAATAGTGTTTTCATACCGCGGGTTAAATTGAGGAAAGATCCTGGGCCGCGCGCCTGCCTGCTTCCGCGTGTTGGGTTTCCCCGACGGGGCCGGCCGTTTCCGGCCTGTTAGGCCGCGCGCCATGTGCATCCGCGGTCTCGTCCTGCTCGATGCCGCGACTGGGCCGCCCCTGTGCATGCTGTGCCGGGCTGGCCGCACCGTTATCACGGGCCGCTGGGCCGATTTGGTTGCCGCCGGTCTTCCTATTTTTCTAAATGATTTTCTAATATAGATTTCTAGTTAACTTGTAAAATCAATATAAAATCAGTATTCGCCTAAACGGATTAAACGACCAGTAAACGGTAAATGATGGTAAATTGTTTTGTTTAGGGGGTAAACGGAAATTAAACGGTTGACCGTTTAAACGGTCAAAAACAGAGAAAAACGGCCTAAACGGAACGGAGATAAATAACATTAAACGGGCTAAACAGTTGTTTAAACGGTTGTTTAGGCGAACACGAGGTAAATCTAGTTCAGTTTTGTATGGATAAATTTGTATACTTAAGTTTATTATATTTATAAATGTGTACACTTGATATGTTACATGCATAAATATCTATATTTAGTTATTTTTACATGCATAAATATATATACATACCAAAATAATTAATTTTTACTCGGATAAATATGTATAAATGCTAGAATACTTGATTTTTTACATGCACATATATAATTATATGTATTTTTTTAAAAGTACAAAACCGTTTAGACCGTTTAACTTCGTTTAAACACCGTGTAAACAGCCTAAACGCTAAATGAAGGGCGACCGTGTAAAAACCGTTTACCGTTTAGGAAAACATTGTATAAAATAGTAGCGGAATCCAAAAATTGTGAAACCAATTTTGTTGAGTTTCTAAAATCATGATCTACCTAGTAGTGTATTTTGTTCACATAGACTCGGTATGTTTTTAGGGTTGCTCTAATTATTTTAAAATGCTTAATATTGTTAAAAGGAGAACTTGTAGAAATTTTCGTGGCAAATTGGTAATAGTGTTGGATCTATAATTTTTACAGTAGGCTCCTAGCAATATTAGGTACTCACTGTAATTTTTGTAGCTCCAGAATAATTAGTTTGCTAGATAGATAAAAATGCCCTATTTTGAGTAAAGATTAAATTAATAGAATAGAATAAAGAAACAACTTGGGTTTATATAACTAAAACATATGTTGGGAAATAACGTCTTATTCGCCAATATGGATATGTAGCCTAATTACGGTCGTCGTTAGAGCTGGCTCGTTAGCTTGTGAGGCGTGATCGGATTTCTAAGCATTTCGGCTGTCATTGGTTATTTACATCTATGCATTTGCATCAATGCATATCATATAGGTACGATGATGGATCAACGGATCAATTGAAGGATGATTAGAAATTCGAGATGGTGTAATGGTATTCTTTCCAGGAGATGATGCAGTAGGCTTTCTATTCAGTTGATGGTGGATGATCTGAAGATACAAATACTAACTTTTGGTTATATCTTACCCAAGCAAGCCCCGATGCATAACCCCTACTTTTCTACAGTTTAAATTATAGTTGTGCATTAAGTTTTAAGGAGTTGAATGAAACCCACTTATATATATATATATATATATATATATATATATATATATATATATATCTTTATCATATGAGTCTTACTAGTATGACAGGATCGTGTAGATTGCTATGCTATAGGACTCCGATAGAAGTCGAGTGATTGCTTGTCACTCGCGAGAGATAGGAAATATATTACGGTATTATTATCACTTGAAAAATATAAATGGTGGAAAGAAAAAATAGTGACCGGACAGGGATATGGTTTGAGTATTGGTGGGTGTAAGAGGTTGTGTCACCGTGGACGCGGGACATGGCTTGGTTACACTGCTTTTCCTTATCTATGTCGGTTAAGGACCAGTCGTTGCATAAGGCATCGTGGGCAAGTCACAGATTTATTATCCCGAGCACATACTTATGTATGGGCGCTTGGAAGACTTGTTGCTTTCTTGTCGTGGATCCGGCTCTTTTTCGGACCGACTGTAAATGTGGGTTTTGGGTTAGGAGGTTGTCGATACGGGACCCACAGGATACCCCATAAAGGAGAGAGAAGATCTAGTCCAACTAGGATCCTTCCCTTATAATCCTAGTAGTAGTACTATTCAGTAATCCTACTAGTAACTCTCATTATAAACCGACTAGGACTCTGGCCTCCTGACTATATAAAGGAGGGTAGGGCTCCTGGACGAGGGGGACGACAATTATACAACACAACATATCACAATCAATCCAACGCAAAGGCTAACGTCGACTAGACGTAGGGTTATTACTCGATCTACGATCGAGGGCCTAGACCAGGATAAATCGACTGTCTCTTGCGTTAACCGTCGAGTTCTGCATACGCCGGAGCCCAAACATACTGTCCCGGGGACCCCCGGGGCAGGCTATCGGTGGTAAAACATCGACAGCTGGCGCGCCAGGTGGGGGCTTTTCGACGACTTTGCATCCGAGAGCTCGATGGACCTCGATAACATGATCTTCCCGACGGGATCAACTTTCATCTTCGGCTCATGGATCTGCGAGGCGGACAACTACGACAGGCTTCAAAGCCATCTCCTCAAAGATCCGGATCATCATGAAGAATTTCCTATTTCGACAACTACGACGGATCAGCTCACCAGAAGATTCGCGCAGCTCATAATATCCGATTCAAATAAGATTTCACGGCTACGCGCATCCGACTCGAATTCAAGCTCCGTGTCCAAGGTGAAGTCTAACTCGAGTGCTTTCAAGAAACCAAGTTCTTTTTTGGCAGGATTCTAGAGCACAACCCAAAACAACTCGGATTACCCTCAGAGTTCTTTCAAAAAGTCGAGTTCTTTTCCATTTGGGCTCGACAACACGGCAAAATCCTATCAGGGACAGTTCGAAAGGTCTTTCAATCCAATGCTTGGGATACCACTGACAGGAGCCCAGGAGGGCCTCATGCTAATGATAACATCGCAAGACTGTATCATCCACTGGCCAGGTTCCATTCCTGAAGATAGCAGAACCCAACTAGTCGGCATAACAACAACAGCTATTCTACCTTACCAAGAAGGAGACTCAATCTACGACATCGAGGCGTCTACTGAAGTCATCAGGAACTCTGACAGTATGAAAACTAACACCAATAACAGAACGGCTCACGCACGGGAAGTGCTCATGGTTCGACGTCCTCGGTCACCATTAAACCCCCTAGAAGCACCTGATGTTAGGTCATCAGATGAATCAGAATCCAACATATCACCCTTTGCCTAGGGCTACGATGGAGAAACCGAGAGTCAGAGACAGGCTAGAGAAAGGAAAAACAAGTTGAAGCAAGGGCGCCAACACTGTGCTAGGCAGCGCAGAGAAGCCTGGATCAGATACGAGTCAGATTTGGCTGAATGCGATAAAAGAAAATCACAACAAGAAGCCAAAGAAAGATGCACGGTGAATACGCCTTACGATAAGATTCGAGAAGCATTAGAAGAACTCAGGGCAACTTCATATCATGGAGAGAAGTACGAACAGCTCTAGGACTTGCTCCGGTCGACGATCCCAAGAACGCATGAAGAGAGAGCCCGATCGAGACTACCCACCAGATCAACAACCCGCAGGCAAGAAGATCAAAATCAAAGGAAGTCCGCTTTCGAAAGACTTGGGCCAGGTGGAAGCCATAACGGAGAAAGTAGGAAGGAACATAATCAGGGCCACCAATTTGAACAACCAAGGAAGACTAGGAGTAGGGTGCCTACCCAGACAGCCTCGTAGACTTATTCCCATCAAAACAACACTTGGCCAAAAGAAGGTGCCGAATCCGAATTCAAAGAAGCCGGAACGCACAACAGATTCCCCTATTTCGCGAACAGGTTGGCATCAGTACGATTACCTCACAAATTCAAACCGTCTAACCACTCCAAGTATGATGGCAAAACCGAACCAAGGCAATGGCTCAGAATATATTCACAATCAATTGAACTAGCCGGAGGAGACGACGATATCAAAACCTTGTTCTTTCCCATGGCACTAGAAACTATGCCCCTCCAATGGTTCGACAAGTTAAATTCAGGATCTATCAGAAATTGGGAGGACTTGCAAAGAACTTTTTGTGAAAATTTTGCAGGAATCATTACACACCCAATCACTCATGTAGAACTGAAAGGACTCAAGCAAAAGGGAGGCGAAAGTCTCAGAAATTACTATCGACGATTCGGCGAACTACGGGCTCAAGTGCATGACATCACCGAACGAGAAGTAATTGAAGCTTTCTCTCACGGAATCATGGCTAGGTGGCAATTTTAAGATTTCTGCAAAGAAAATCCAAGAAACAATGAAGAATTCAGGCGAACAGTGGAAAAGATGATTACTGCAGAAGAAAAAACACGAGAGAGGTTTTCGGATAGAGGCAAGCAGGACAACCCGGACAAGCAAAATCATCGAAATAGCAGACATCAAGAAAGAAAACGTAGACCAGACAATACCGTGGCAATGGCCGACAAATCAAAGAAGTTTTCCAAACCCAGAAGATATGATGACATTGAAAACATACATTGCGATTTGCACCCTAATGGGAGGCACACCATCGGAAATTGTTACACTTTCAATGATCGATACGCAAGAAAAGATAGTATGGAGAACACCAAAGAGGACAATCAGAAAAAAGACAAAGACAACCATGAGGACAAAGGATTCCAAAAACCCAGGGGAACGGTAGCAGTGATCTTCTCAGGGGCTCCAGATTGCAGAAGCAAACATCAAGAAAAACTAGCACTACGAACTATCATGACAGCAGAACCAGCTACACCAAGATATCTCAATTGGTCACAGTATCCTATCCAATTTACCAGAGAGGACCAATGGACTAGCGTGGGAAACACAGGCCATTATCCACTGGTTCTAGATCCAACTATTGCTGGTATGATTGTCACCAAAGTATTAATCGATGGGGGAGCCGGACTCAACATCATCTTTTCGAAAACACTAAGGAAGATGGGACTACAACTCGCCGGGATGATCACACCAACAAGCACACCTTTTTATGGTATAGTACCTGGCAAAGTAGCCATGCCGCTCGGACAAATTACTCTACCAGTCACTTTTGGAACACCCTCAAACTACCGTACGGAATTCATCAAATTTGAGGTGGCGGACTTCGAGTCATCATACCACGCGATTCTTGGACGACCGGCACTAGCGAAATTCATGGCGATACCGCATTACCTGTATTTGCTGCTCAAGATGCCAGGACCTAATGGAGTACTTTCCCTTCGAAGTGACTTGAAACGCGCCTTTGACTGCGATGTTCAAGCAATCCAGATTGCAGCCAGAGCACAAGATGACCAAAGTAGAAAAGAAATAGCCACAATTGCTGCAGAGATAAGCCAAGAAGAATTAGAAATACCAGCTAAAAAGCCCAGCATCATCACGCCACCAAAAGAAGCCAACATCAAGCAGATCGACCTGGGTACTGGCGATACCTCCAAGACAGCAACTATCAGTGCTCACCTCTCGGCAAAATAGGAACTCACGCTCACCAACTTTCTTCGGGACAACAAAGATATCTTCGCTTGGAAGCCGACCGACATGCCAGGTGTCCCAAGAGAGTTGGCTGAGCACAAAATTGATGTTAATGAAAGCTCCAAGCCTATAAAGCAACGGCTGCGATGATTCTCACCCGACAAAAAGGCAGCGATTAAAAAGGAAATCACAAAACTGATGGCAGCCGGATTCATCAGAGAAATCCTTCATCCAGACTGGCTAGCAAACCTGGTCCTTGTGCAGAAGAAGAACACAGACGAGTGGCGTATGTGCGTCGACTACACAGATCTCAACAAACATTGCCCAAAAGATCCGTTCGGGCTACCACGCATTGACCAGATAGTCGACTCAACAGCAGGGTCTACACTATTATCCTTTCTCGATTGCTATTCAGGGTATCACCAGATCGCATTAAAAGAACAAGACCAGAGCAAGACATCTTTCATTACTCCGTTCGGTGCTTACTGTTACAAGACCATGTCGTTTGGACTAAAGAACGCTGGTGCCACATACCAAAGAGCTATCCAAACTTGCCTTGGGGATCAAATCGGTGAAAATGTGGAGGCATACGTGGATGATGTAGTGGTGAAAACGAAGAACCCAGACACTATGATTGAAGATTTAGAGCAAACATTCAAAAACTTGAAGAGATGGAGATGGAAGCTGAACCCAAATAAATGTGTATTCGGAGTTCCTTCAGGACAACTACTCGGATTTTTGGTCAGTCAGCGCGGGATTGAAGCCAGCACCAAGCAAATTCGAGCTATAATAGAAATGGGCCCACCTAGAAGTATCAAAGATGTACAGAAACTAACAGGATGCATGGCGGCCCTCAACCGTTTCATATCAAGACTCGACGAAAAGGGGTTACCTTTCTTTAAACTACTAAAGAAGACAGACAAGTTTGAGTGGACAAAGGAGGCCGACGAAGCCTTCAAGAAACTTAAGGCATACCTCACATCCTCACCAATTCTCACACCCCCAAGGAAAGATGAAGACATGATGTTATACATTGCGGCGACTACTGCTGTGGTCAGCACGGCAGTAGTCATAGAAAGAGAAGAAGAAGAACGCGTGTATAAAGTACAACGACCCATATACTACATCAGCGAAGTATTATCTGAATCAAAAATACGGTACCCGCATGTACAAAAACTACTCTACGCCCTATTGATTACTTCACGCAAGCTTCGCCACTATTTTGAAAGCCACCAGATCACAGTAGTGACAGACTTCCCGCTCGGAGACATCTTACACAACAGAGATGCGACAGGACGCATATCAAAGTGGGCAGTCAAACTCGGAGCTCTTAACATCAATTTCACCCCACGGAAGGCAATCAAATCTCAAGCCCTTGCCGATTTTGTGGCCGAGTGGACAGAGATTCAACAGCCTTTATCAGATACAATCCTTGACCACTGGAAGATGTACTTTGATGGGTCACTCAAACTAGGCGGAGCCGGTGCAGGCGTCCTCCTCATTTCTCCAGAAGGAAAACAACTCAAGTATGTCCTTCAGATATTATGACAAGCTACAAATAACGAAGCAGAATATGAAGCCCTCATCCATGGGCTACGAGTGGCAATTACCCTCGGAATAAAAAGATTACTTGTATACGGCGATTCAGCAGTAGTCATCAACCAAGTCAACAAAGATTGGGATTGCACCAAAGAAAACATGGGTGCTTACTGTGCTGAAATACGGAAACTTGAAAAACATTTCCAAGGATTAGAAATTTTACACATCCTGCGTGATTCCAACATTGCAGCAGATATCCTTGCCAAGCTCGGATCAGACAGAGCGAAGGTTCCACCCGACGTATTCATAGAAGAGCTATCAGTTCCCTCTATCAAACAACCCGATGAAACAACCCATGAAATTCAGGCTAAAGACGTTCAGATCTTGGTAATCAACACTTCATGGAGCCAAGTTTTCATCGACTAGATCAAAGAAAATAAATTGCCAGCAGATAAAGCAGAAGCCACCCAAGTTGTTCGCAGAAGCAAAAACTACGTTCTAGTAGGAGATAGACTTTATAGAAGAGCAGCATCATTAGGAGTACTCCTAAAATGTGTCTCATTTGAAGAAGGCAAAGAGATCCTAGATGAAATACACTCAGGTTGCTGTGGAAATCATGCCGCCTCAAGGACACTGGTTGGCAAAGCATTTCGCACCGGATTCTACTGGCCAACCGCTTTGAAAGACGCAGAAGAACTTGTCAGAAAATGCAAAGGTTGCCAAATGTTTGCAAGACAAGCCCATGTACTAGCTCACAATCTTATCTGCATCCCACCCGCTTGGCCTTTTTCTTGCTGGGGGCTGGATCAAGTAGGACCCCTGAAGAAAGCAAAAGGCAGCTTCGAGTACATCTTTGTGGCAATCGACAAGTTCACCAAGTGGATTGAATACAAACCACTCGCGAAGTACAGCGCAACCAAAGCAGTTGAGTTCATCCAAGACATTACGCACCGCTTCGGCATGCCCAATCGAATCATCACAGATCTAGGCTCCCCCTTCACAGCTACAGAATTCAAAAGCTAGGCACAAGACTATGGTTTTAGTATAGACTATGCGTCTGTTGCACATCCAGAGGCCAACGGACAAGTAGAAAGGGCTAATGGACTCATACTAGCCAGATTAAAACCAAGGTTATACAAAGAACTAGTGGACTATGGGTCCAAATGGATTGAAGAATTACCAAAAGTAGTATGAGGCCTACGAACTCAAATAAGCAGAGCAACAGGTTACTCACCCTTCTTCGTAGTTTACGGGTCAGAGGCCATACTGCCTGCCGACTTGATCTGGACATCACCAAAGATAGAACAATACGATGAAGGAGAAGCAGAACACACAAGAAGATTAGAACTCGACAGCTCAGAAGAAGTCAGAATAAACGCTACCCTCCAATCAGCTAGATACCTACAAGGTTTAATACGATACTACAACAAGAGTACCCATCCTCGATCATTATAAGTCGGAGACTTAGTGCTAAGAAGGATACAAAAGACTGACGGACGACATAAGCTGCTCAGTCCATGGGAAGGTCCGTTTATTGTCACAAAAGTCACCGGACCAGGCACATACAAGTTAATAACCGAAGATGGAAGAGAAGTCAGCAATACATGGCACATCAGCCAGCTAAGAAGATTCTACGCGTAAAAACAACTCAAGAAAAACAGATATGCAAGCCACAAGGAACCAACGTTCACAATCGACAAAGGACAAATATTCTTCGACAACATATGTATTAGTTTATATTCATGATCAATAAAGATAATATTCATCCACAGCATGTCTTGTCATGACTTTCAACGAGGGCCAAGAGCAAAATAGCTAAAAACACGCTTGAGCCCGCCGATGAGGGTAGCTAAAAGCTAACACCCGAAACAAAAAGCAAAATGGCTGAAAACATGCCTGAGCATCCCGGCCGAGAGCAAAATAGCTGAAAACACGCTTGAGCCTGCCGATGAGGGTAGCTAAAAGCTAACACCCAAAACAAAAAGCAAAATGGCTGAAAACATGCCTGAGCATCCCGTCCGAGAGCAAAATAGCTGAAAACACGCTTGAGCCCGCCGATGAGGGTAGCTAAAAGCTAACACCCGAAACAAAAAGCAAAATGGCTGAAAACATGCCTAAGCATCCTGGCCGAGAGCAAAATAGCTGAAAACACGCTTGAGCCCGCCAATGAGGGTAGCTAAAAGCTAACACCCGAAACAAAAAGCAAAATGGCTGAAAACATGCCTAAGCATCCCGGCCGAGAGCAAAATAGCTGAAAACACGCTTGAGCCCGCCGATGAGGGTAGCTAAAAGCTAACACCCAAAACAAAAAGCAAAATGGCTGAAAACATGCCTGAGCATCCCGACCAAGAGCAAAATAGCTAAAAAGACGCTTGAGCCCGCCGATGAGGGTAGCTAAAAGCTAACACCCGAAATAAAAAGCAAAATGGCGAAAAACATGCCTGAGCACCCCGGCCGAGAGCAAAATAGCTGAAAAGACACTTGAGCACACCGATGAGGGTAGCTAAAAGCTAACACCTAAAACTAGTCGACCGAAATTGAGCTTCAAAAGACCCTCCAGCTCTTCGTTCTGAAAAGCAAGAGGCTCGGGGGCTACATCCAGATAGGAATACTTTTTCCTCAGAAAAGCACAAGCGCCACTCAAGAAAGCATTCGGATGCCGAAGTTCATCAAGGCAACATTCTATGCCAAGTCATTTTTGCATAGCGCGGACGAAAGGTTGTCAACACAAAGATTTACATCTAACAAGTCATAGCATGGACAAAGCACTCGACGGATCACAAAAGAGCAAGAAAAGAAAAGTACTCGACGAATCAAGGGGTTTCGTCAGGATAACGCACAGAGTTGTTTGCGGAGCAGAGACGAAAACGGGACAAAGTACTCAGCAAGTCAAGTAACTTCGACCACACCCAGGCAAAGAATACATCAACAAAAATAAAGAATCTTCATTTAAAGAGGAGTGTAATATTACAAGGGGCTAGCCAATTGGATCAGGCATTGTCATCAGGAAGGGAAATGTCAATATTTAGACTGTCTACAACCCTACTGGCTAAACCTTCGACCTCAGGCTCCATCCTCTCAATGGCATCAAGGTATTCTTGGCTATCAGCTTCCTCTGCTATCTTGGACAGAGGCGCCTCTGGAGCAAGGACCCAGACCTGGGCCAGCACGTTCTTGGTACATACTTGAGCACACTTCTTCGCGAACTCTTGGAAACGAGTTGGAATCCAGGGAATGAACTACGCCCAAGATTGCCCGTCATCCGCTGGAGTCCGGAGAACATCAGCTACTGAACGA
This sequence comes from Miscanthus floridulus, assembly GCF_019320115.1. NCBI lineage: Eukaryota > Viridiplantae > Streptophyta > Magnoliopsida > Poales > Poaceae > Miscanthus > Miscanthus floridulus. The sequence goes on along the minus strand of NC_089593.1, from coordinate 8,142,820 downwards.
AAAGATTTCCACAAAATGTTCCAATTTTCAGTAGCCGTCGCCAGCTTCCTGGACAAGCCTTCAGTAGTTTTTTGGGCCTGCACAAGATCTCTGTCAGCTCCACGCCTAATCAGCTTAGCAAGGGCGAGTTCTTCCTCAGCATGAGTAATTACCTCCTTAGCCTTATTATAACTAGAGCGGACAAGAGCCTTCATTTCATCGATGCTCTCTGAGAGCTTCTGCTTCTCAACTTGGAGAACTAGACAAGACACCGAAGAACAAGTCAGCGAAAAAAGAAGTCAAAATACAAGAAGAAACAAGCAGAACCCGCGGCACCTTTGCATTCATTCTTCGCAGACTCCACCACGGCATCTCTCTGCTTCTCCGTCTCCACTACCCGGGCACGAAGGGTCTTCTCCTCCTTTTGGTGCATTTGACGCTCTGTCTCCAACTCAGCCCGGAGGAGGTCAAGATCGGCTTTCAGAGCGTCCACCTCAGAAGACAACTTCCTCTCATTTTCAGATGAGAAAAAGAAGCCAGAATGATCATGAGAGAAAGACTGAGCAAAAAGAGGCAAAGAGAAACAAGGCGTAAGGACAGAAGAAAAACAAGCATGCAAAAGAGGAGTGGCAGTAAAACCTACCTGGAGCTTTTCACCAAAAGAAGTCGCGAGGGTCGACAAGCTCCCCCAGGCTGTGGTCAGCTCTGATAACCGATGGGTGGCATCGAACTGTTGCACCACGTCACCGGAAAAAGAAGGACCGCTGGAAGCAAGAGAAGGGGAAGGAGAGGTCGGCTGGGGCAAAGAAGGAACGACCAAAGCAACCTCCAGGGAAGCCGGAGCCAAACCCTCAGAAGGACCCCGCGTGACGGCCACAGTCACCTCCAGAGCGACCGAGTCCGCAACTTCGCCAGAGAAGAAGTCGATGAAGAAACGAGAGAAGACAAAACACTGAAAAGTGATAAAAGGAAGCACCGATAAGAACCAGAAGAAGGAAGATAGAAGCCAAAAAGATGAAGCCAGAATCTACTCACCCAACCACTTTCTTCTTCGCAAAGCCAAAAGAAGGCCTTGCAGGGGGAACCACGATGGCGAAAACGTCCCTGCCACCCGGCAACGGGAGCGGGATAGCCGACAACGGAGCCGCAAAAGAAGCTGGGGCTGGAGCCATGGAAGAACTCTGCACTGGAGGGGCGGTAGAGCTCGGTACTAAGGCTACCAAAGAACTCGACACCAGAGCTTCAGAAGAAGTCGGCGCGGGAGCCTCGGAAGAACTCACACCCGACCTTCGATTACTTCAAAAAGTTCAAGACTAAAAGTCAGGACAAAGAAGAGAAATTCAATGCAACAGGAATATGAAAAACAACTCACCACCGCATGATGAGGGGTACTTCATCATCCTCTTCTCCCTCAGCCAAGGAAACCAGAGCACTTGCTGAAAAAAGGATAAAAAGTACTCGGTTCAAGAGAGAAACAGGAAAACAAAGGAACAAAGAGTATTAAATGTGCTCACCTAAGAGCATGCTAGCAACAACTGGAGTACCTGAGGGAGTACTTGGTTTGCGAGGCTTCTTAGAGACAGGCAGGCCAGATGAAGACCCATCCGTTCGCCCCCTCTTCGGGACACTACGAGGACTGTGAGGGACTAGACGAGGAACATATTCTTCATATACATCAACAAATCCGAAAGAAACCCCAGGAAGGGCTGTAGAGGTTTGGGACTTACTAGTTGTAGAAGTTCCAGCAAGTTTATCTCCAGTCTTCGCCATGGCGGGGAGAACATCAAGAGGGATCAGGTCGACAAAGTTCTGCCCAAGCTCCTACGAAAAAAGGATAAAACACCGAGACAAAGAAAAGCTAAGCAAAAACGGATGCAGCAAGAGTACATAAAGTACTCAAACAAAGGGATAGACAACTCATAGCTGGGGGTGGGTTGTTGGCTGAGAACTCGGAGACAGCACGAGGAATGACGCTCACTCCTTTCAGCATCTTCTGGAGATGCTCGAGTACCTCCTCACCGGTCAGCTCAAGAGCCGGGACCATGCGTGAAGGATCCTCGGCCCCAGAATACTCGAAGCCAAGGTGCTCCCGCTCTTTCAAAGGCTGAACCCGGCGATGAAGAAAGCTCGAAACAATACCGAAGCCAGTCAAACCCTGCTGTTTCAGCATACTAATCCTATCAAGGAGTGGCTGGATCACTTGAATCTCAGCAGGTGACTCAAGTTTCTTGTCCCATTGGTCATTCACCACAGGACCAGATCCAGAGTGGACGACAAGGGAAGGGATCAAATTGGCAGCGTAAAACCACTCGGCACGCCAATCTTTTATAGAATCGATCAGGTCATAGTCAAAAAACTTAATCTTGAGACCCTGGCGAAACTGAATCCCGCAACCGCCAAGAATGCTGGTTTCTTCACGGCGGGGTTGAGGTTTCAGACGAAAGAAAAAGCGAAAAAGAGATAGAGAAGGAGGGATTCCAAGGAAAGCTTCACAAAGATGAATGAAAACAGAAAGATGGAGAACGACATTGGGGGTTAGATGGTTCAGACTAACCCCGAAATAACCAAGAAACTGATGAAGGAAGGTGGAAGTAGGAAGGCAAAGTCCGGCGCGGACAAAGGAAACGAAGAGGACAATCTCACCAGGACCCGGAGCTGGAACCTGATGCTCACCCGGAACTCTCCATTCAGCGATGACTTTGCTTTGGATCAAGCCATCGCTGACGAGCTCGCGCAGCTGGTCTTTGCTTGTTGTTGGAGTCGGCCAAACCTTCTGAGCAGCCCTCATGGCCACGAACTCCTGGTTTTCGATCAAAGAAAGGGATGACTCCTCATCCACGAAGGTCGCCTGGGACTTGCTTGTGGTTTTCTTCTTTCCCATGAACTGGCGGAAGCAAAAAAAAGGCACTAGGGAAGGTGAAGCTAGGATGATGGTGCTCGGGTGACAGCGACGATGACGGCGGCGGATTTCTAAAAGCTAGGGTTTAAAGGCAAGAGCTGGGCAGCAAGGGAAAGGAAGATAAAAGGTCTTTAAATAGATTTTTCAGTAATAAAAACAGCCCACAAGGCCCGTTAAAACACAGTGTGAGAACGCAACGGTCCATTTACCGACACAGCTAAAACGATGGAGGGCACAAATCCACACAACGGTACAAACCAACGGGCAGATTTTGGACTTATCCGTCCAACACCACGGCAGGGCTATCAGATCGCTACAAGAACAACTCGTCGAACCAAGAAGAAAGAAAGGGCTACCTCACAAGGAACAAAGGAACCCGGTTATTTAAGAAAGAACTCGGTAATCTCATGAACGAATAGGGATCACAGCAGAAAAGTAAAAGACAACTCAGAAGATAAGATTCGTTCCATTACAAGCGGCTTCAAAAATAGAAGATTACAAATCTTACAAGACCCAACAAACTCGGTACCACGAAAAGTAAAGTAGCAAAGAGGAACATGGACATGGCTAGGCTCTGGAACGACTACGTGTCCCAAATTGCTACTCGGAAGGACAAACCGCCATCAGCTATACTATTTTCTTCAAAGGACGGACGCAGTGCATCCAAGGCGGAAATCGGCAGCACGGCAGGGCAACATGGAGCAGAGAAGGCCGACAGGTATCTGTCTACCCAAGACCGATGTGATGCTAGATATGGTGTTGATCTGCACCGGACAGTCTCAAGACAGGCGACGAGGATCAACCTAGAACTGCCAGATGAAGGAACGAAGCCCACATCATAAGACTTCCTCCAACTACCGCCACGTACATCCTGGCACAATGCTGTCGCGGGATTAGCCTACCTCTAATCCCTATCACAAGACTTCCTCCAACTACGACAAGACGTAAAGGAACTACAAAATATGCCCGGGGGCTGCTCTACTTCACAAACTACCATATTCATGACCACGAAGGTTTAAACAGAATGTTCAATGGATGAAAACAAGCACTCCGGGATAGTATTTATAGATCAAAGGAGCGGCGCACATGGACTAGGAGTACCAACGAAATAAGCCTAACAAAGGACACTGTGAAAAAACAGGACTCAATAATGGATGACTCAAGCGAGAGGGAACAATACTCGAAGACAGGCATATTCGGAAGAATATACCAGCATAGTATAACCCGTGAACAAAAGGTATTTACACTCAACCACCACTATACAACTACCTCTGACAACAGCAGACTATCAAAGAATACGCCAAGACCTCGCATCCGAGTTCTTCCTGAATAAAACAACAAGGATATACGCTCGGAGGCTGCATGCTGCGAAACTACTCGGATGATGGTTTAATTCAAGACTAAAGGGCTGCTTCGAAAAGATGCCGCAAAACTACTCAAATGATGACATAACCCAACTCTCAGGAACTACTTCAGAACATAAATTTTCAAACAACATAAAGATTTAAGACCCTCCAACTTTTTGTTCTAAATAGCATGTGGCTCGGGGGCTACACTCAGTGAGTGCACTTTTTCTTCGAAAAAGCGCACGTCACCAAAAGACTTCCTCAACACAGACCACTTCAAGACATTACGACAAAAAGAACCCAGAACGAGCCATATTCGAGTTCTTTTTGATAAAACTTCAACGAACAAACAGAGCAACTTCAAGACAAGATCCTCCAGCTACTTGTTCCAAATAGCAAGAGGCTCGGGGGCTACAACCAGATGGACATACTTTTTCTTCAAAAAAGCACTCACCACTCGAAGGTCCCAAGAAGCGCTACAAGGTTTCACTCCAGAAAGCACTCGGATGACGTTTGTTACTACTCATCAAGACCTGAAAGAGCAAAACGAGACTTTCAGAGCTCAACCATGAAGTGCTCGGGGGCTTGTCGATACGGGACCCATAGGATACCCCACAAAGGAGAGAGAAGATCTAGTCCAACTAGGATCCTTCCCTTGTAATCCTAGTAGTAGTACTATTCAGTAATCCTACTAGTAACTCTCATTATAAACCGACTAGGACTCTGGCCTCCTGACTATATAAAGGAGGGCAGGGCTCCTGGATGAGGGGGACGACAATTATACAACACAACATATCACAATCAATCCAACGCAAAGGCTAACGTCGACTGGACGTAGGGTTATTACTCGATCTACGATCGAGGGCCTGGACCAGGATAAATCGACTGTCTCCTGCGTTAACCGTCGAGTTCTGCATACGCCGGAGCCCGAACATACTGTCCCGGGGACCCTCGGGGCAGGCTATTGGTGGTAAAACATCGACAGAGGTCCTTGCACCGCACTGAGTCCGGAACTCAGGGGCAGGGGCTTGGAGTCCCAGTTTAGACAGGGACCTGGACACTCAGGACAGGAGGGTGATGGGTTGGTACTGCTTGTGCCCGAGGTACCAGTGAGGCGTGTGTTTTTGGGGTACCCAGCTGAGGGCATTGATTCGCGAATCGCCAGACGATCCAGTACGGTTTGTTTCGTGTCTAGCACCGTAGTAAGAACTGAAGATGAAAGATGGAAGATGGAAAAAGAAAATCTGATTGCTTACCACCTGCTTGAAAGTAGTACATGTGCTTACATAGAATGGTTAGTTAATGAACCAATGCGGCTATTAATAAAAATCGAATATAAGGACGCACGTTTAGTAATGCTTTCTGCAATTACAATAAACCCACAAGCCAGATAGCCTTGCATATCCTTGAAGTCTTTTCTTTCTTCCTGTCGGATAAGTCTTGCTGAGTATAATTGAGTACTCAGGGTTTTATTCCCCCTGTTGCAGGTGACAGGTGGATGCTAGAGTTGACCCTTGTGTGTGGATACCTCCTAGTGGGCTCAGCGAGGATTCCTTTACGCTGCGATCATAGTTGTTGTTTATAACTTTCACCAAATACTTTTATAAATGAAAGTTTCATAATCTATTGTCGTAGTTTATATATCAATACTTCATCATGTCATGATTGGATATTTCTTTCCGCTGTAATTCTGATCACATGTTTATATTCCGCTGTTCAATTAAATTGTTTATAACTTTGATAATATGATTATATTCCGCTGTTGTAATCATAAATATTATACTCTGATGTTGTATTAAAAGTGATGTAAGAAATGGTTAAGAATGATGTAAGCTTTATTCTCTTCTTTTGTGATCCTGATGGTAAAAATGTGGATTTTCGGGGTTTCCCTTGGGGTGTGCCCGACGGAACCGAGTAATTTAGTGTTCTCCCCTGAATGCTTAGTGTCTAATGGAAGATAAGGACTTCTGGGAGGCATTAGATTAGGCGGTTCTGCCACACTTATCCATATCGTTGATGTGGGTCCATTCTTTTTCTTAGAAAAAGGTCCACTTAACTGGTAGTGATACTTTTTTATGTAAAAAAATTATATTATTTATTACCATTAATGTTAGCATTTACATCTACGTGTTAGGAAGTTCTCTGTTTAGCCACGCATCCATTTTATCCTTGTAACAGCAAGGGGATATATAATAGAGATACCTGTGTGGCCTTAAAAAAATGCGTCTTGGTCTTTTTCTTTCTTGAACTTATGTGTATGGCCTGAAAACGAAAATATCTTCCTTTAGTGGTCTTCCATCCAATTCAGGCTATCGACGGTGTTAAGTGTGGGATAAAATGACATTGCTGCCTCTACCGTTTCCAGAGTTAGAATGCAAGATTGCATGGACTGTTCTGTGGACTGGGTGAAAGGGTAGAGGCCCTTTTAATCTTGACCGCATATCAGAAGATGAATGGCTCAGGTCCACAGGTATGCATAGTATTTCTGGTGTATCTGGGATTTATTTTTCTGAGAAAAACGGCCAGATGACATCACGTGTTCACCATAGGCATTGCTCGGCCGCATGTTCGATTCGGCGCAAGCACAGCAGCGCACCTGCGTGCGTGTGTGCACGGGGAGGGCGACAGGCCTTAGCGCTCGGCCATGCATGGGACCGCCTCACCTGCTCAGCCATCAGACGGAGAAGGCGTTGCTGGTGAGCAAGACGTCGCGTAGGGAGTGGAGCGGCCGAAGAGCCCCTCCGAGATGGCGCCGGTTGGCGTTGACGTCCAGCGTCTGGAGTGCCGGGAGGCCGGCGAGCTTGGCGGGGACGTTGCCGGAGACTTTGCTGTGGGCGAGGGAGAGCGATTGGAGCACCTCGAGGCGAAAGAGGCCCCGGCCAAGGGTGGGAGGGGGGCCGGCTGGCCGTGGATCCGACGGAGGCCCCTGGCCGGAGATCCCGTCGGCGCCCTCCTCCATGCTCGCTCGCTTGGTGTTTTTCCCCCACCCTCTTTGTGCTGCGGTAGAAACAGAGAAAGAGATCAAAACAAGCAAAAGTATTTTAGTCATTTCGCGTGTCTACTAATGGGAAAGCTAACCGGTGACCCTACGGAAGGCCATAGCCATCGAAGAAAGCCATATTTTTTTAAAGGCCATACACGTAAATATCTCTATATAATATCTCCTACCCTAATAATAAATCTATTGATGGCCCATAATAAGCCATGTACTCTTACCCTAATAATAAATCTATTGATGGCGCATAATAAGCCTCAAATTATTTCTAACGTAATAAATGTTTGACATCTTTACCTAGTATAAACCTTAAAATCAAGCTCTCCTAATACAGCTTTGAAGAGGGACCTTTATTTTTTTGTAAAAATAAAAGCTAGACATTTATTTTTGGTCACCAATTGGCATTGCTGCGGTCAATTAGGTAGCATAACAAATTTTTTCTCAATTTAAAAATATTTAGAAATTTTCTAAAATGTTTTTTAAAAGTACTCTATCTTTCAAAAATAAAGCAAAGCATGTTCTCCCAGTTATCCTGAACAAGTGAACACAAACAAATACCAAAAAAGCAGATCCATCTGAATATCGTAATTCATTTCAATTTTCCTCAAGAAATTAATTTAATTCTGCAGTTTCCTCAATTTCTCATGGTCTCGCGGCTCGCCGCTTCTCCACCTCCCGTCTCGTCTGCAACTGCTACAGCTCCACCTCGGCCCTCTCGTCACCGCCGGCCACGGCCGGCCTCCACAGCCGCCTGCCCACCGCTCGCTACTCTCGTCTCCTTCACTGGAAGAAGAACCCGGCTGTCGCCCACTCAGAACTCCTCTGAGTGATCGCCTTGCTGGTTGCTGCTATGCCTTCCCCGCCGCTCGCCGGAGTCCACCGCCACCGGACAGCAACCACCACCTAGTGCCTGTCCCTGATGCCCATGGCGCCCGACCGCCCCTTAGAAGCCTTCCTCGCAGCCACCCGTGGCGCCATCGCTCACCTTCACCTTCCCGTCATCCACATCCCCGGATCCCATTCCGGTCCCAATCCCATCCCCAAGGAACCCGAGGCCGACTGCCTGCTCCACCTCCACGTCGTCGTCACCAACTTCCTCCACAAGCCCCTCAAGTCATTCGCCAGGTGCTTCAAGCCCAAGCGACGGGGAGGCAAACAATCCCCGCCGCTCCACTGGGATCACAGCAATGGCGCCACCCCGAAGCAGCAACTGGAGCTCCTGCTCTGCATTGCGTTCGACGCCTTCGCCCACAACCTGCACTTGCTGGAGGATGCCTGCAGGCAGAAAGGTGAAGAATTTGGTTTGGCTACCCGACAGCTCGAGCAATTTGTGGTTCTCAGGAAGATAATCGATGGGAAGAGGGCCGATTTCGATGGGTTCCTTTCCAACCTGGGCTTTGCAAAGGTTGGGGCACTGCCGCCACGAGCAAGGATCATGGGTGGTGCGTCCCCTGTCCCTGCACCAGCACCAGTAAGCGACCAGGAGGATGGTGGTGGAATTGGGGATAGCGACCAGGAGGATGGTGGTGGAATTGGGGACAGCGAGGCAGTGGACAATGCTAGTGGTACACAGCAGCCAGCACAGATATTGCCTGCCCGGCTGCTTAACATTCCTTTGTCGAATGTGGAGCGTCTGCGGTCTACGCTGTCGGCAGTTTCACTGACAGAACTCATTGAATTAGTCCCGCAGCTGGTGAGCAGATCATCAACATCGGCAGATGCACATCCTGACAAGAAGAAGCTTTTCTCAGTGCAAGACTTCTTCAGATATGCAGAAATTGAAGGTAACATCATTTTTCATTTTCGAACAGAGAGGTGTCCTCATTTCAGTATGTAGGCTCATGGTCTGCAATTGCCAATCATGCATCGATTTTACCATATGGCACCAGTTGGGGGAATCACCAAATTAGATCAGTGACCGTCAGTCCTCTGTAGAAGGCTGAAATGCCAGTTTTTATGTCGAAGTTCTTATTGTGCACAATTTAATCACTAGACTTATTCAAATATGCAAATTCTAAAATCTGTACTGATGTTATCCATTATTGTACCACTGTATCTAGAAAATTTAGGTGACTACTATCAAAGATATTCCTATCAGACATTTTAATTGATCCATCTGTTATTTTTCCTGTTAGTACACTTTTGGTCAAGATACGGTCTATATCCATCATAGGATTTTCAAACTATGGCTCTAATCGGTGCCTCAGCAATTCAGCATTCTGCATAACATAGTGATACTTATGAAAAGGTTGCTCTTTTTATGTATTAGCTGGATCATAAGGTGATATTTGTAGCTGATGTTCTGCTGCTGCAGGAAAGCGATTCTTTGAAGGGTTAGACAGAGATGGTGATGGCCAAGTCACTCTAGAAGATCTCGAAATTGCAATGAGGAAGAGGCGGTTACCAAGGAGGTATGCTAGAGAATTGTTCCGCCATACAAGCAGCAACTTCTTTTCGAAATCAATTGGGTGGAAGCAATTTTTATCCTTGATGGAACAGAAGGAGGCAACCATTCTCCGAGCATATACCACGTTGTGTTTGAGCAAGTCTGGAACACTTCACAAGCATCAAATTTTGACTTCCTTGAAAGGTGCTGGACTTCCGGCCAATGAAGATAATGCCATTGCCATGCTACGGTATCTAAATTCTGATTCAAAAGCATCAATCTCATATGGCCATTTCCGGAACTTCATGCTTCTACTTCCTTCAGAACGCCTTGAGGATGATCCTCGGTATGTCTGATGTATCCTGTTAGAAGAAACTTGTGCTTGAATTGGCTTTAGTGAATTGTGACTCTGCAACTATCACCAATTCTGACTATCTTTCAACATTATATGGTGCTCTCTTTTCCATCTTACCTTTTCTTCACTTACAAATGCATTCAGGAACATCTGGTTTGAAGCTGCTACTGTTGTTGCTGTTCCCCCACCTATAGAAATATCCACAGGAAGTGTTTTGAAGTCTGCTTTAGCTGGAGGTCTTGCAAGTGCGCTCTCTACCTCTCTGCTGCATCCTATTGATTCAATGAAGGTACAGTACCATGCTTGTTTATACCATTTTAGTTCAAACAAGTGATTCAATAAAGCACATTTTAATTAGGAGCTCTCTGTGTATAGATATTCCTTTATTATGACTATGATTGCCCATCACAAATCAATAAGCATGTGGTTTGCCAAGGCATTATCTGTAACCTCATGGATTAGTTTAAGATAACAGTTCAGTCTACCGACCAAAATACCCAAATTCAATTCTTTATCTTTTTTGCTGTATCAGACACGTGTCCAAGCATCTACACTCTCATTCCCAGAGCTCATTTCAAAGCTTCCACAAATTGGGCTTCAGGGATTGTATCGAGGTTCTATCCCAGCAATTCTCGGCCAGTTTTCAAGGTCTGTGCTATTTAATTGGTTTATATGTAAAATTCTTTGTAGGCTACAAAACTCAAATCCTGTCTTTTGCAGCCATGGTTTGAGGACAGGAATCTTTGAAGCAAGCAAGCTTGTATTAATTAATGTCGCTCCGACACTTCCAGAGATTCAGGTATGATTTACTACTCCAGTACTTGTGCAAACTCTATATTCTCTATAATAAAGGGACCTGGAGCACCTTATAAATCTCATGATAGAACAGAACTTAGTATTTGTAACAGAAACTTTCTGGTCTCCACAATAATTGTTGTGCTTTGTGGAATTGCTTGATGATTGGCTTTTTGTTCCATAGGTGCAATCAATGGCTTCCTTCTGCAGCACAGTCCTAGGGACTGCAGTCCGTATACCTTGTGAGGTTCTTAAGCAGCGTTTGCAAGCTGGAATCTTCAACAATGTAGGGGAGGCAATTGTTGGCACCATGCGACAAGATGGCCCAAAGGGATTTTTTCGTGGCACTGGGGCCACACTCTGTCGCGAGGTTCCGTTCTATGTTGCTGGAATGTGCCTCTATGCAGAGGCTAAGAAGGTATCCTCAGTTTTTTATTGATTCTATGTTTTCACCAGACCTTCAAGTGGCATTCTCAAATCCCTATGTTGTTAACAAGTCAGATACTACCTTTGGCTGATTTTGAGCTTATTATCAGTTCTACAGTTTGGAAAACCCCCCAAAAAAATTTACCATTCCTCTGACTCTAGAAAGGCAGCCTAATGGAAGTTTGTTACTTGCATATGTAAATACCTGCGGCTTGATTTATTTCTTTGTTACACATGAAAGTTGGTACCAAATGGAGCTGCGTTAGGGGTAGAAATTTTCACTCATTTAGTCAGTTACCACTTACTTGTCATGTGCGGGCGGGTGTACGCCCGGCGCAGGCGCGCCCGCGACATTCGCAGGGCGGCCGAGCGCGCGGCCCAGGCGCGAAACGCGCCCAGCGAGGCCGGTCATGCGTGACGTGGCTAGGAGGCCTCAGTTGGAAAGTTATCAGGATTAGTTTCCTTATTATTATTAGCATCTATTTGTTACCTTAAGAGTAGGAGTTGGTTTTCCTTTTGTTGGCAGCCGCAAGGCTATATATATATTATTGTAACCGGACTTGAGGGATTTAAGCAAGATTATTATCCTATCTCCCATCTAATCTCAAGCCTGCGGTAGAGGGGCATAACCTCACCGGAGAAGACGGCCGAAGGCTACGAGCTTCGTAGCCGAGGCCCTGCGCGTCGAGGGTTCGACGCCCTTGACAGCCTGGTATCAGTGGTCAGCCGCTCATCCTCTTCGCGTTCACAGCCCGCCGCGCCAGCACCCTCCCGCCACCAGCCGCCGCCCACCAACAGCCCACCCTCCGCGCCCAGTCAGTCGCCGACCATGGCCGAGCCTTCCCTGACCGATCTCTTCAACGAGATGAAGAAGGTGTCCGCCAAGATCTCCACCCTGGAGGCCGATGTCGCCTCACTCAAGGAGAAGGCGCCCACGGCTGAGAGCTCCGACAACCGTCGCGCCAACAATCAGCGCGATCTCGAGTTCCATCCGAAGCACAAGAAGTGGGATTTTCCCCACTATGATGGCACGTCCGACCCCATGCCGTTCCTCCACAAGTGCGAGGCGTACTTCCGGCAACATCTCACCATGCCGGAGGAGCGAGTGCGCATGGCGGCCTACCACTTGGACGACGCCGCACAGCTGTGGTTCATCCAGCTGCAGGAGGACGAAGGCACGCCATCCTGGGGGAATTTCAAGGATCTCCTGGACCTGCGCTTCGGTCCCCCCCTGCGCTCGGCCCCCATGTTTGAGTTGGCGCAGTGCCGCCGCTCCGGCGCCGTGGAGGAGTATGCCAACCGGTTCCAGGCCCTGATCCCTCGCGCTGGCCGGCTCGACGAGGCGCAGCGAGTCCAACTCTTCACCGGCGGCCTCGGACCTCCGCTCAGCAACGCCGTCCGGATCCATCATCCGGACACCCTCGTCGCCGCTATCAGCCTCGCCCGCCAGGTCGAATTAATGGAGCTGGACCGACCGGCGCTTCCTCCCCCGAGAGCAGGCGCGCGCGGGCCACCACCGCCTCCACCGGCCGCGGCCAGAGCCGGCCTGCCGGGCCCGCCGTCCCTCCTGGCTCTCCCTGCACCGCCGGCGGCTGCGCAGCCGGGCCGACCCGAGGGCTCCCAGCGCCGTCTTACGCAGGAGGAGATGGCCGACCGCCGTCGCCTCGGTTTGTGCTTCAACTGCAATGAGAGGTACACCCGTGGCCATAACCGCTTCTGCAGGCGCATCTTCTTCGTCGAAGGGGTCGAACTGGAAGCAGAGGGCGAGGACGCCGCCGTCGTGGACAACGCCGCGGCGCCCTGTTTCTCCCTGCAGGCGCTGGCCGGGGTGCCGATGGCGGGCACCATGCAGATCACGGTGGGCCTGGGGTCCCTTAGGCTCGTGGCTCTCCTCGACTCGGGCAGCACGCACAACTACATCGCGGAAGACGCAGCAAGGCGCTCCGGCCTGCCCCTCCACCAGCGCCCCCGCCTTACGGCGCTGGTCGCCAACGGGGAGCGCGTCGCGTGCGCGGGCGTCCTCCGCGCCGCGCCCCTGCGCGTCGACGGCGAGTCGTTCCCTGCCGACCTCTACGTCATGCCGTTGGCAGGGTACGACATCGTCCTCGGCACACACTGGCTCGGCGCGCTCGGGGCCGTCGTCTGGGACCTCAGCCGCCAGCGCCTGTCGTTTCAGCGCCGCGGCCGCACTTTCTCCTGGACCAGCGTCGCCCCACCGTCGTCTCTGGCACTGCGCGCGACACTCGACACCGACTCCCTCCTCGAGACGCTGCTGCTCGCGTACGGGGGGGGGGGGGGTCTTCGCCGACCCGACCGGTCTGCCCCCTGTGCGCGCGCACGACCATCGCATCATGCTCAAGCCGGACGCGCAACCGGTGGCCGTCCGACCCTACCGGTACTCGGCGGCCCACAAGGATGAACTGGAATGCCAGTGCGTCGCCATGATGGAGCAGGGCATCGTCCGCCGGAGCGACTCCCCGTTCTCGTCGCCCGTCCTCCTCGTCAAGAAACCGGACGGGTCGTGGCGTTTCTGCGTCGACTACAGGGCGCTGAACGCGCGGACAGTCAAGGATGCTTTTCCCATCCCGGTGGTCGACGAGCTCCACGGGGCTCAGTTCTTCTCCAAGCTGGACCTGCGCTCGGGCTATCACCAAGTCCGCATGCGCCCAGAGGACATCCACAAGACGGCGTTCCGCACCCATGACGGCTTGTACGAGTTCCTGGTCATGGCGTTCGGTCTGTGCAACGCCCCGGCGACCTTTCAAGCCCTGATGAATGATGTGCTCCAGCCGTTCCTCCGCCGCTTCGTTCTGGTATTTTTTGACGATATTTTGATCTACAGCACGACGTGGGCGGACCATCTGCGACACCTCCGGACCGTCCTCGATACACTCCGCCGCCACCAGTTGTTCGTCAAGCGGTCCAAGTGCTCCTTCGGGGCGCTCAGCGTGGCATACCTCGGCCACATCATCTCGGCGGCTGGGGTGGCCATGGACCCGGCGAAGGTCCAGGCGATCGTTGACTGGCCCACGCCTCGCTCCCCCCGGGCGGTGCGCGGCTTCCTCGGCCTCGCCGGATACTACCGCAAGTTCGTCCACAATTATGGGACAATTGCGGCACCGCTGACGGGCCTGCTCAAGAAGGATGGCTTCTCGTGGGACGACTCCACCGCAGCGGCGTTCGCGGCTCTCAAGGCCGCTGTGACGACGGCGCCCGTGCTCGCCATGCCCGACTTCGACAAGCCCTTCATCGTCGAGTGTGACGCCTCTACGTCCGGGTTCGGCGACGTGCTGGTCCAGGAGGGCCACCCCGTCGCGTTCTTCAGCCGGCCGGTGGCGCCCCGCCACTCCTCGCTCGCCGCATACGAGCGCGAACTGATCGGGCTGGTCCAGGCGGTCCGGCACTGGCGGCCGTACCTTTGGGGGCGGCGCTTCATAGTCCAGACAGATCACTACAGCCTCAAGTACCTCCTCGACCAGCGCCTCGCTACGATCCCCAACATCATTGGGTCGGCAAGCTCCTCGGGTTCGATTTCTCGGTGGAATACCGGTCAGGCGCCACCAACGTCGTCGCCGACGCTCTCTCGCGGCGCGATCAGGAGGACGGGTCGCTGCTGGCCATCTCCGCTCCTCGCTTTGACTTCGTCGACCGCCTCCGTCACGCCCAGGCCACGGATCCGGCCTTGGTCGCCATGCACGACGAGCTACGGTCGGGCGCCCGTTCTGCGCCGTGGGCGCTGGTGGATGGCATGGTCGCCCATGCAGGGCGCCTGTACATCCCGCCGGCGTCGCCGCTGCTGCAGGAGATTGTGGCCGCCGTCCACAATGACGGTCACGAGGGGATCCACCGCACCCTCCATCGCCTCCGCCGCGACTTTCATTTTCCCAACATGCGTGCTTTGGTGCAGGAATTCGTCAAGGCCTGCGTCACCTGCCAGCAGTACAAGGCTGACCACCTGCAGCCGGTCGGCCTGCTGCAGCCGCTGCCGGTGCCATCGGCGGTCTGGGCCGACCTTGGCATCGACTTCATCGAGGCGCTTCCCAAGGTCCAGGGCAAGACGGTCATCCTCTCCGTGGTGGATCGCTTCAGCAAGTACTGCCATTTTATTCCTTTGGCACATCCCTACACTGCCGAGTCCGTCGCCAACGCCTTCTTCGCCGACATCGTCCGCCTCCACGGGGTGCCGCAGTCCATCACGTCGGACCGCGACCCAGTCTTCACATCGGCGTTCTGGCAGGAGCTCATGCGCCTCACCGGGACAAAGCTATACATGTCCTCCGCCTTCCACCCACAGACGGACGGCCAGACGGAGGCCGCCAATCGGGTCATCGTCATGTACCTGCGATGTTTCACCGGCGATCGCCCCCGCCAGTGGATCCGGTGGCTGCCGTGGGCGGAGTACACCTACAACACCGCCTATCAGTCGTCCCTGCGTGAGACCCCATTCCGCGTGGTTTACGGCAGAGACCCGCCGACCATTCGGTCCTACGAGCAGGGCGCAGCTCGGGTCGCGGCCGTCGCTCAAGAGATGGAGGAGAGGGCCGCCTTCCTGGACGACATTCGTGTCCGTCTAGAGCAGGCCCAGGCGGTCCAGAAGCGCGTCTACGATCAGCATCATCGTCGCGTCGTCTTCACCGTTGGGGACTGGGCGCTGCTGCGTCTCCGGCAGCGTCCTGCTGCGTCCATGCCCCGTGCGGTGCGTGGCAAGCTGAAGCCGCGCTTCGTTGGCCCGTATAAGGTCACCGAGGTCATCAATGAGGCGGCCGTGCGCCTGGAGCTACCACCGGATGCCCGTCTCCACGATGTGTTCCACGTGGGCGTCCTCAAGAAGTTTGTGGGGTTACCGCCAGCTGCTCCACCGGCGTTGCCGCCCCTCTCCAACGGTGCCGTCGTGCCTGCGCCATCGCGGGTGACCCAGGGCCGCCTGGCTCGTGGAGTTCGCCAAGTCCTCGTCGAATGGGAGGGTCACGACCCCGCTGCAGCCTCCTGGGAAGACCTCGACGATTTCCGCACTCGGTTTCCTTCGTTTCAGCTCGAGGACGAGCTGGACTTCGAGGCGGGGAGAGATGTCATGTGCGGGCGGGTGTACGCCCGGCGCAGGCGCGCCCGCGACATTCGCAGGGCGGCCGAGCGCGCGGCCCAGGCGCGAAACGCGCCCAGCGAGGCCGGTCATGCGTGACGTGGCTAGGAGGCCTCAGTTGGAAAGTTATCAGGATTAGTTTCCTTATTATTATTAGCATCTATTTGTTACCTTAAGAGTAGGAGTTGGTTTTCCTTTTGTTGGCAGCCGCAAGGCTATATATATATTATTGTAACCGGACTTGAGGGATTTAAGCAAGATTATTATCCTATCTCCCATCTAATCTCAAGCCTGCGGTAGAGGGGCATAACCTCACCGGAGAAGACGGCCGAAGGCTACGAGCTTCGTAGCCGAGGCCCTGCGCGTCGAGGGTTCGACGCCCTTGACATTACTAGTGCCACTAGTGGTTTTGATTGTCATAATTTGTAAATAATAGCTGTATCTGTCATGTCAGTACCACTATGCCTTGCTTATTGACATATTTAATGATGTCCGCCTTGGTTTTGCAGGCAGCACAGCATGTTTTGAAGAGAGACTTGGAAGCATGGGAAACAGTGGCAGTGGGAGCATTGTCTGGAGGACTTGCGGCAATAGTGACCACTCCATTTGACGTGATGAAGACGCGGATGATGACTGCCCCTCCAGGCACACCAGTGTCTATGCAGATGATAGTCTTCTCCATCCTTAGAAATGAGGGTCCACTTGGGCTTTTTAAGGGTGCGATCCCCCGCTTCTTCTGGATTGCCCCTCTTGGTGCAATGAACTTTGCAGGCTACGAGCTTGCCAAGAAGGCGATGATCGAAGATGAGAGCAAGTCCAGAGAATCAATAGAGGAGAAGAAAACCATGGTGGGTTCCAGAGGATAACCTACCTTTCACCTGGTTAACATGTATGGTGCAAAGAAACTGAAACCAGACAACAGGAAATTTAGTGCAGAGAAGCAACAGAACACCTGCCATCTTCCTTGTGAATCCAATTTTTAGGTTGTCATACATGTATGGTGCAAGGAAACTGAAACCACACAACAGGAAATGTTCCGTCCATATTGCAGAGAAGCAACAGAACATCTGCCACCTTCCTTGTGAATCCAATTTTTAGGTTGTCATACATGTATGGTGCAAAGAAACTGAAACCACACAACAGGAAATTTTCTGTCCATATTGCAGAGAAGCAACAGAACATCTGCCACCTTCCTTGTGAATCCAATTTTTAGGTTGTCATATTTCCCCCTCCGAGGGAAATTTGCCGAATTTCCATCCCCGTAGGCCTTGAGATGGCTGTATAGTACAGTAGACGAGAAAAGGACTAGAGGATAGAGGCACTGCTGGAGCTGCTGTTCTTTTGCTGGACAGGACAGCTCGCTTCTTGTTTGTTGTTTAAGGATGATCCATAGCCTTCCTTGTTAAACCTGATGTAAATTTGCTGCTGTACTTGCCCTGGTTACCAATTGGCTTTGACCTGATTGTTTTTGGTGGTTGAAACAGACTAATAAAGTGATAAGGAGAACAATTTTTTTTTTAAAAATGTAATGTTGAAGACAGTCCTTGCACTGTTATCTGTTGGAGAAAATGAATAACAAGGGGAATAAATAAGGAGGAATCGGAGTGAATTTCTAATTGTAGCCATCCATGACCATAATATTCTATCTTCTGAACTTTGCTAATAAAAAAATATACTAGCACTAGTGTACTGTAGTGAAACCTCTTTTGATCATACTAACCTTTTTTTTGCAAATGAAATTGACCCGACTTGTTGGACGCAAGGCAACGGGGAAAGGCAAGGCCATTTTAAAAGCCGCTGGCTGGTTTTGTTTGAATGAAAAAGCCAAAATTGATTCCAGGTGGACTTCGGTCGAAGGCGCAGCCCAACAAGATTGACCTTGAACTTGTCGACGGAGGTGAGGCGTCCAAGCAACTTTTCTTGTTTGCCAATTGCCATCAGCTCTCTCTCGGAAAACTAGCTCTGGCCTCTGGCCGCCTCCCAAATTCCATTTCCAATTCTAGTTAGATGGACGCGAGAAGGCGATCCAGCTCCACTGCATCCTTTCCTCCCTGCGTCTCCGTCGACTCGGATTTGGATTGGGTTCCCCTGCAGCTGCAGCTAGGCTACGCTTCGCTCCGGGGACCTGGGCCCTGGCGTGCTCAGCTCCGTCCATCCCAAATCCCTTCCATCAAGCTAGGTAAGTAAATAATTCCTACCCTTGAGAGGTCTTGAGGAATGGCCCCTCCTGACTTATCGTATATAAGCTTGCTTCTTCTTCTCCTATAAATCCCTTATCCCTTAAGCTTGCTTCTTCTTCCATCCCAAATCCCTTAAGCTTGCTTCTTCTTCTCCTATAAATAAAATCTATTTATTTATGTAGGAGTATAGTTCGTAACTACTAGATATTACCAAGAAAATTAGCATATTAGTTCTTGTCCTAGTGTAAAACTGAACTGCTGAATGGAATCCGTGTGCTTAATTCAGTTATTATATATACTGCATATATATGTTCATCAATCAAGCAACTCCTCCCTCTGAGCAGAATTGGCCTTGTCTCTTTCTTCTTGTGCAAAATTTTCTCATCCACCACGAATTGAAAAGGAAGGTGTTTTTTAATGTCTGCCATCATTCAACTATTGGTTTTTAATAATTGCGTTAATCCTTAATCATGTGGTAACTGGCTAACTGCACACACCACAAAAACAGAGAATTACAAAGTGAATGTTTTGTAACATCACGATGCACCGTTGGCCATTTCGTTTCACGAAACTCGATTCAGATCAAGTTCTACAAATTGACAAGTTACCTAGTACTAGTGCTTTCCTGTACTCTGCTGTACTGGCACTGATTATTCATTATTTGGCATTTTACTTTTAGATTGAGGGAGGCTAGGAGCAGCTGCTGCTTCCATTCATCGGAGCTCCTCCTCATCAGTTAGCTGGTACAAGATGGTCGTTTTGGGTGGTGTCACCGATGATCCCAGACATAAACTTGGTGACAGTGTTGATCATTCACGCCAACAACATCCAGCAGGATTACCGGATAAACCCAGTAATGTCAGTTATGACAATGGAAATGGGCACAACCCATTTGACCACACGCAGGATTCAGCCTCCGATCCATACAAGTACTACTACGATGCAGGATCCGAGTCCGGTTGGCAGTCCACCTGTGAGCGATAGCAGTAGGAGATGGGAAGAACCGGGAAGAAGAAATCGGAGAAAGAAGAAGAAGGAACAAGAGATAGCGCGGAAGAGTTCTTAGTTTAGGAAATCCGGTTCAGTGTTTACAAATGTCTAATAACTCTCTCTTCCTCACGCTGACTGATATAGTCTTTACAGAGGCTCAGCCTCGTCACGCATGCAAGCGCCGAAGAATTCAAGCCCATTGCTCGCCGAATACTCGCGGGTTGGGCTTCCTGGGCCTTCTTCCTCTGGGCCGGTTCCCGGGTGCTCCATCTTGCTCTTGGGCCGTGTTACTACGGTGGCTGACATCCCCTCTCCCTTGGAACACTGCTTGCCCCCAAGCAGTGGCGTGTGGATACTCCTGGCGAACAGCTTCAAAGTCTTCCCAGGTAGCAATGCCGATGGCAGATTGTTCCATTTGACAAGTACCTGAGGTATAGTAGAAGAACCACGAGCGACCATATGAGTCTGCAGAACCTATTCTGGAGCCAAGTGGATGGCAAAATCCGACGGTAGGGTGGGGATTACCTGATGATGGGCACCAACAGCCTTCTTAGTTGTGAAACATGAAAAACCGGATGAATTGCCGAGTGAGCAGGCAGTTCAAGTTTATAAGCCACTGAACCGACACGATCCAGAATCCGGAATGGTCCGAAGAAGTGGAAAGCAAGTTTCTGATGGGAGCGAGGAGCCAGAGAACTTTGGACATACGGCTGCAGCTTGAGGTAGACGAGATCACCCACTGCAAAACTGCGCTCTGATCTATGTTGATCAGACTGTTTCTTCATCCGTTGCTTGGCCCGGTTGAGGTGATGTTGGAGAAGTTGGTCCATCCACTGTCGGTCTGAAGCCCAGACAATGACGTCCGGATGAGAGACAGCAGAAGTGTCAACAGCCAGGAAACACGGAGGATATCCATATAGCGCCTCAAAGGGTGAGCGACCAATGGCCGAATGGAAACAGGAATTATACCAAAATTCTGCATATGGCAACCACTGACTCCATTTGTTGGGGCAAGCATGGACAAAGCACCTCAAATAGGTTTCTAGGCACTGGTTAAGCCGCTCTGTCTGACCATCGGATTGGGGGTGGTAGGCGGTGCTGCGACAGAGGGACACATCCGCCAGCTTGAACAGCTCAGACCAGAAGTGACTTGTAAATATGCGGTCACGATCTGAAATGATAGAGCTCGGAAGGCCATGTAATCGATAAACATGCTGAAAGAATGACTTAGCAACTGTGACAGCCGTAAAAGGGTGACGGAGGGGAATGAAATGGCCATACTTGGTCAGGAGATCGACTATAACCAGCACACAGTCGAAGGTTTGGGACAATGGAAGGCCCTCGATGAAATCCATCGATAACACTTGCCACGCTGAATCAGGAACCTACAAGGGCTGCAAGAGGCCTGGAGATTTGGATCTGTCATACTTGGACTGCTGACAGATGACACAGGACTGCACAAAATGATTGACGACAGTTTTCATACCTCTCCATGCAAAGCATTGCTTGAGCCGCATATATGTGACTGGTGTGCCAGAATGGCCGCCCCAGGAGTTAGAGTGAAATTGGGAGATAAGCTGCTGTTGGAATGCCGGGTCATTGCCAATCCAGACTCGGCCCTTATACTAGAGCAAGCCAGACTGAAGGGAATAATGTGGTATAGCCGCTGAGTCAACCGACAACTTGGTCAGCAAGGTAGTAGCGAAAGAGTCCTCTCGATAACTGGCAAGCACTGTAGAGATCCAGGAGGGTACCAAAGAGGTGACTGTCGCACACACAGCTGGAGGGGAGGGGTGGCGAGACAACGCATCAGCTGCCCTGTTATCAGAACTTGAGCGGTAGACAATGCGGTATTGCAGGCCCAACAGTTTGGAGAAAACCCTTTGTTGCCAGTGAGTATGCAACCTCTGATCAGTGAGCTGTGTCAGGCTTTTCTGATTGGTAAGAATCACAAACTCCTGAAACTATAAGTAAGGACGCCACAGTTGAACAGCAAGCAAGATCGCCATGAATTCTTTTTCATACGTTGATAAGCTACGTGACTTGGAGCCAACCGCACCGACACCCGACTCCGATGCATCAGTTTCAATGGAGAAAGGCTTGGCGAAATTGGGAAGAGCCAGCACCGGAGCGTGACAGAGGGCAGTTTTCAATGTCTAAAAGGCACAGTCATGATCAGGAGTCCAAATGAACAATGCATGCTTCTTCAGGAGATTGGTCAGTGGTTTTGAAATGATGCCAAAGTGGCAAACAAAGTGCTTGTAATAACCGGCAAGCCCCAGAAAAGGAACAGAGTTCTTTGACTGAACCGGGAGTTGGCCAAGAGGCAATAGGCTCCAGCTTGGAAGGATCAGTACCCACACCGGCCTGACTGATGACATGGCCGAGATAAGAAAGCTTGGTCTGGGCGAAGGAGCATTTGGACATTTTTAGCTTCCATTGATCCTTAGACAACAGCTCAAACATAGTTCGTAAATGCATGAGGTGCTCCTCCCATGTTCTGCTATAAACCAGGATATCGTCAAAGAAGACCAAGACGAACTTCCTGAGACAGGGAGCAAGTGTTGTATTCATGGCATCTTGGAAGGTACCTGGGGCTCCTGTGAGTCCGAAGGACATAACCCTAAATTCAAATTGACCAAAGTGTGTTTGGAAGGCAGTTTTGAATTCGTCACCCGATTTCATGCGGATCTGGTGAAAGCCGGACTGTAAATCTAATGTTGTGAAATAAGCTGCCCCGGACAACTCATCCAGCAATTCTTCGATGATAGGAACATGATATTTGCCTTTGACTGTAATTGCATTCAGTTGACGGTAATCGACGCAAAACCTCCAGGACTGATCCTTTTTCTTCACTAAGATAACCGGAGAGGCAAAAGAACCGGTACTCTTCTGAATGATTCCCTGCTGAAGCATTTCATTAACTTGCCGCTCAATTTCTGTTTTCAGAAGAGGTGCATAGCGGTAAGGCCGCACAAAGACTGGTTGTGCCCCTGAGATCAATGGAATGGAGTGGTCATAGTGCCAGCTGGGAGGCAACCCTGAAACTGGCTCAAATAGATGGGCATATTCATCCAGCAATGCTGGGACAGCCGGATGCATCGATGAGACTGACTGTGAAGACTCAGGAGGCTATACCAAACAGAGTTGAATGACAGAGCCCATCGGAAGATCTGTAGTGTCCCTAATCAATATAGCAGTAGCTCCCTCGTAAGGAATGGATATCCATTTTTGAGCCCAGTGTACTTGCATCGGGCTAAAACTGGCCAGCCAATCAAGACCAAGGATCATATCATAAGATGAAAGAGGCAACAACTTAAGATCAGTTGAAAAGGAGCAGCCCTACACTGACCAACGAGCACTGGGCAAAAAGGATGTGCATTGTAAAATGGCCCCATTAGCTACTTGCACTTGAACTAGGGACGGAAGTTCCTTGATGCCGGTGAGCGACTGAGCCAATGTAGAATTCAAGAAGGTATGAGATGAATCAGAATCCACCAAAATGGACAGAGGGTGACCTTGGATGTGTCCAGACAAGCTAAATGTCTTAGGGGAAGCTGAGCCCACTGCTGCTGCCACCGAGAGATGCATCATGATCTGATCGTCAGGTGATGAATCATCAGAGCACTCAGCTGCATCAGACTCCGGAAATATATCGACCAATTCTTGCACCAAATGCAATTGCACCATGTGTGAACATTTGTGGTCACGGCTCCACTTTGCGCCACACCGGACGCACAGACCCTAGGCACGGCGAGAGGCTCGTAAGGCTTTGAACTTGTCTTCCGCTGAGGTTGGCAGAGCTTGGGGCAGCCGCTTACTCTCACCATTAGCAAGCTTCGGTGGAGGTGGAGGCAGCGCCATGGCACTAGGCCACGCCGGCTTATATGCAGGGGATATATCAAAACGCCGAATAGGCTTCTTGTTGAGTCCCAGCGCCTCTTCCTGCAATTGAGCAAGAACACAAGTAGTATCCAAAGTAGATGGACGTGGAACCAGAAGAACAACTTTGATTTCATCACGCAAGCCATCAAGAAAACGTTGAGTATAGTAGAGTGGGTCTGGGTGTTTGGTATAGGCTTTCAGATCATCTAC
Source organism: Miscanthus floridulus (assembly GCF_019320115.1). Classification (NCBI taxonomy): domain Eukaryota; kingdom Viridiplantae; phylum Streptophyta; class Magnoliopsida; order Poales; family Poaceae; genus Miscanthus; species Miscanthus floridulus. The sequence continues at coordinate 8,119,294 of NC_089593.1, read as the reverse complement.
TAGAGCAACAAAATGATCGATGTATTCATTGACAGGGCTGGTTTGCCGAATCTGGAACAAGCGACGTAGCAGGAGCTCGTGCTCATTCCTGGCAAAGCGCAAAAGCAATTGGGAACAGAATTCAGACCACGAGATTGTTGCCAGCTGATCCTCGACAGAAGATAGCCAACGTTTGGCTGCACCATGTAAGTGCATAGTGGCAGCCTGCACCCAAACCACAGACTCAACACGATAGAGTTCAAAGTAGTGAATAGCTTGCTTGATCCACAGCTTAGGATGATCCCCCTCGAACCTAGGGAAATCAAACTCGGGAAGCTTGCCGGTATGGCCGCCCCCAGAACCCCCCTGATAGCTGGACTCATAATAACCTCCTGGGTGTGGCTGAGGTGGGCGTGGTGGTGATGGGTGGGGAGGAGGACTTGGTAATGGATGCGGTGAAAAAGGAGGGAAAGGAAACGTACCCTTGCCGGGAGGTGGAATTAGAGTGGTAACCACTCCGAATGCACCTTCCCGGTTCATGATGTCGACGCGGTGCCCGCTGGGCCGAGGGGCTGCGGATCCCACAGATGGGCGCGGGGCAGCCAGAAAGTCACCAAAGCCGGCGGATCTGAAGTGCAGAGTGACGATAGGCTTGGCGTCGCGGAGCGAGGCGCAGGGCGACGCAGGGGCCGAGGCAGACTTGGTGGTAGGCGCTGTCGCGATCACCCCGGGAGTCGTGGACGGGCCGTCCACCATAGAGTGTTCCATGTACTTGGAGATCTTCCCCACTTCCAGCTTCAGAGTCGCGAGCTTGTTGACTTCGAGGCGAAGGTCGTTGATGACGCCGTCGACCCCCAGGCGCCATTCGTCGAACACCTTGGTTGCAGACTCCAAGGCATCCAGACGGGTGGAAGAAGACGCCGTAGTTGAATCGAGCTTCCGCTCTAGACCATCAAATCGCTTGTCCTGGGCGGCGAAACGCTTATCGAGCTCGGCCAGCAGGGCCTTCTGGTCAGGACCCATGGCACCCCGGAGGCGTTGAAGACGGGTGTAGTGCTCGTGGGTGGGAATGAGGGAAGGATCCAGATCGGCGGAACACACCACAAATTGCGACTCCGGGACTGGAATTATGGAATCCCCAAAGGAAACTGCAGCTCACAGCTCCGATTCAAGGTTAGACCAACCAAATCCGGTGAAGTGCGAACAATCGACGGAGAAAGTGCGCCGAACAACCGACTGGGTGCCGAGAATCGGTGTCTCTGATACCACTTGTGAGCGATAGCAGTAGGAGATGGGAAGAACTGGAAAGAAGAAATCGGAGAAAGAAGAAGGAACAAGAGATAGCGCGGAAGAGTTCTTAGTTTACGAAATCCGGTTCAGTGTTTACAAATGTCTGATAACTCTCTCTTCCTCACGCTGACTGATATAGTCTTTACAGAGGCTCAGCCTCGTCACGTATGCAAGCGCTGAAGAATTCAAGCCCATTGCTCGCCGAATACTCACGGGTTGGGCTTCCTGGGCCTTCTTCCTCTGGGCTAGTTCCCGGGTGCTCCATCTTGCTCTTGGGCCGTGTTACTAAGGTGGCTGACACTACCTCATCACCTTCCTCTTCCTCCACCCGACAAATGCTTGGAGATGGGCACAGAAATAATGGGTGTCTTTCCGCTCGTCGTTAGCATCATCTCAGACTCAGAGACCATCATCATCTTCTTCTTCAAGTCGACGTTTCAGGGTGCCGTTTGTGAAGAAGATCGACTGGGGCTCTCTGTGGGACAAGTCCAAGGAATGGATTCGGAACCCCATGAACATGGCTCTGTTCGTCTGGATCCTCGCCGTGGGCGTCTCAGGCGCCATCCTCTTCATGGTGATGACGGGGATGCTCAACCGCGTGCTGGCAAACAAGCCGCAGCGAGACACGTGGTTCGAGGTGAACAACCAGATCCTGAACGCGCTCTTCACCCTCATGTGCCTCTACCAGCACCCGAGGAGGTTCTACCACCTCGCCCTGCTGTGCCGGTGGAGAGCCGGCGACATGCATCAGCTCCGGCAAGTATACTGCAAGGACGGCACCTGCAAGCCCAACGAGAGGAAGCATATGATGGTTGTCATCCTGCTGCTCCACTTGAACTGCTTCGCCCAGTATGCGCTTTGCGGCCTCAACCTTGGCTACCGACGGCCACAGCGTCCGGTGATCGGAGTGGCCCTCACCATATCGGTTGCCATCTGCGCGCCGGCCGTAGCTGGGCTGTACAACAACCTCAGCCCTCTTGGCAAAGACTACGAGGCACAAGTCCCACCGGAGGTAGACGAAGAGTCACAGCTCCAACAGAAAACGCCCGAGACTGAGAGGAGGTACATACTCATTGGTGCCACGACAAGGCCATGGCGAGTCCGCCGGCAGCTCGCCGCAGTGGGTCGGCGGGCTGTTGGAGGATATGTGGGACGACATGTCGCTGGCGTACCTGTCAGTGTTCTGCAGCTACTGCGTGTTCGGGTGGAACATGAGCAGGCTCGGCTTGGGCAACATGTACGTCCACATCGCCATCTTCGACCTGGCGGCCATCAGCGTGGACGATGAGGCAGTTAGAGACGCGCTGGGGCTGGCCGGCATCTTCCTCTGCGTGCTCGGCCTGCTCTACGGCGGCTTCTGGAGGATCCAGATGCGCAGGAGGTTTGGTCTCCCCGAGAACCGCGCCTGCTGCGGCAAGCCGGACCTCACCGACTGCATGCAGTACGTGGCTCTGCTGCTACTCCTGCACCCTGGCTCAGGAAGTCCGCACCGCCGACGCCTACGAGGTGGCGCTGGTGGTGCAGGACACGCTGCAAGACAAGCAGCCGATGCCGATGCATCACCGGCACCATCCAACTCCAACAGCTGCTGCTGTAAGGTCACTGGATGACGGCGTCACCGTGCCCCCTTCGTCAGTGTCAGCTACACGTACATAGGTAGCATAGCAGTAGCAACTTTTGGGACTTGGGAGTAGTTTCATTTCACCCGTGTAATGTAATTAACCCGGCCTACCCACGTACAGTACCTACGGAGTATGCATGTGACACACTAACTTTAATTTGGTTCTCTCAAGATCAGGTGTGTCATTTCAATGTATCCATACATCCCAATAATCCATGCAATCTATTGGAGCAAGCAATGCGAAATCGATGTTGTATTACGAAAGAAGTCATTCCTGTTCAACTACAAACTCAGACCTTGTTTGGTATGGCTCCCCAGCTCTTCCTGGAAAAACATTGTAGGAGCATTGTTGAGCACTATAGTGTGGAGCGGTTTATTTTCGACGAAAAAATTAACTTAGATGAGCCGATAGAGCCACGATTTCGAGCTCTACCGGCTCCGTGCTACAGTGCAGTTGCAGTAAGAAACAGGGCCGGAGCCGAAGCACGTACTAAACGACCCCTCCATGTATATACAAGTTTTAGCTGCTCAACTCAAAATCTACCTCGTCGGGACTAGCGCCGGCCAGGCCATTCGCCTCGTCGGTACGTACGTATATCATTGTGCTGTGCACGCTGTCACGCCCAGGCCGCTTGCCTTGAGCGCCATCGACGTCGTCCGCGGGTCGCTGGGGACGGCGTGTCAGAGCGGCATCATACCTTGCATATAAGCTTTTAAAAAAATGTCGTGCGTACATGAACAGAGCACCTATATGTTCGATTTTTTTCTCTTCCCCTCTTTGCAAATAAAATAAATGCCACCAAAAAATCCATGAGACGATAGAGCTTAAATTAAGTAGTAGGGTACAAAACCATGAGATATAGGGTCTGTTTGGTTGGGCTGTTGCTGTGAAAAAAGCTGCTATGGGTTGTGAGCTGTGAGAAAAGCTGCTGTGAGCTGTGAGCTGTGAGAAAGCTGAAAGCCGTTTGGTTAGAATGGCTGTGAAGCTGTAGGTTTGGTAAGAAATATCTGTAATGCCCCTGAACTGCTAGGAGAATACTGACATTCAAATTTATTGTAAAACATTGTTTTGTTCACTAATTCGCATGTAAATTACCATTTTAGAAAGGAAAAATTAATTTTCTTAAAGATTTTCATTCACCATTAACCTATGGTCCACATAAATGAAATTATAGAATATTACAAAAGACATATGGTTCACATAATGATGTCCTTCTTCAACATAACTATCTCCCTCTCGAACTAACCAAAGCATCGGCTATCCTACTGCGAATGGTATTCATGGTGTCCTCGTTCTCTCCATCTTGATTGTCATCTTCTGTGTGTCTGCCGTGGCACTATGTTGTAGCAGGTACTCCTCATCACCATCACATCTATCGAACAACTTGTCTTCCAAATTGGTGTCACGAATAAAATTATGCAATGCCATATAAGCTAGAATTATATGCTTCTGAGTTCGAGTAGGAAAACTTGGAATGCCCTTCAAAATACACCACTTCTGCTTCAAGACCCCGAAAGCCCGCTCAACGACATTTCGAAGAGATGAATGCAAGAAATTGAACACCTCGTTCTTCCCTTGAGGAGCACGTCCATTACAAAGTCGAAACTCTAGTATATGGTATGTGCTTCCTTTAAAAGGAGCAAGATATCCTATTCGGTTTGGATAACCAGAGTCCACGAGATAATATTTACCTATAAAACCAAATCAGCAAAGCCAAATAACAATAGAAATATTGACAACCAGTAACGAAATATGCATACCTTTAGGAGGCATGGGAAATGAGGGAAAATTTGCTAACGCATGGTCGTGTGTCATGTGTAGAACCTGGCCAACCAGCAACCGCAAAGATAAACCTCATGTCAAAATCACAAACAGCTAGCACATTCTGAGATGTATAGCCATGTCGACATGTGTAGTTGACCACTTCCTCTGTTGGCACTGCTACTGGAACATGTGAACCGTCAATAGCTCCAATAGCTCCTTTGAAATAAGGCCAGAAATGTTCCTCCTTGACCTTATCATGCTCAGTACAGAAAGTAGGATCTCTTGGCTTGATATTGTCTTTTGCTAACTTGCGCAGACAATTCAATACTTTATGAAATTTAGTGTGAACTGTCCAGACTGACTGGGTAAAACGATTTTCAGCTTGTGAAAATGATTCGGGTCCTCCAACGATCTACAAGAACATTGCCAATGACTCCATTGATGATACATTATTAGTTGATGTTAAGCCGTAGTTCGAGATTAGCAAGTCATGCATTGCCATGAAAACTTTAGTGCTCATTCGAAACATCTTATAGAAGTACCTCGGATGACCCATGCATCTCATAACCCATTGAAGTCCAGTTTCTGGTGTTTCCCTATACTTTCCTTTGTGCAAATACCGCTCAATGTATTAGTAACCCATTTCACCAATAATGGCAGCCTGCTGCGACAGTTCTACAAGAAGCAATAGTCCCTTTTGTCCATTTTTTGTCAAATCGTCCATGTTGCCATCCATCTACATAAGACAGGAAGCAAAACTCAGGAAAAAATTGACAGCAATCAAAACATGTACAACAATAGCAATGGAAGCAATCAAAATATTGACAGATCAAACATGGAAGCAATAACTCAGGATAATATTGTTTCAGAGTACAGGCAACATTATTTCAAATGGTTTCGAACATGGAAGCAAATAAATGGTTCTCACAACACAACACTAAAAATAAATAACTAAAAGCTTCTACGTGCGCCTCATCAACTCCTTTGCATGCTCCCTCTCAAGCAAGTCAAACCTTCCTTCTTTTGTTTCCAGCATGCTAAAGACCTCCCTAAATTCAGACTTCACAATCAGAAAGGTGGTTGTATGCATTAGAGTTGTTTTCTCTTGCACCCCACAATCTTTAACCATCTTCATGGCATATGCAATGCTAGGGACTTGGCTGGTTGGAGGTGCAGATGATGCTTCAACACTTGTGGAGATCTTCTCTACTGCAGTTTCTATCTTCAAACATGTGTTCTTGTACATGCGAAAGAATGGGCTCTTCTCATCCTTTTCGTCAGTAGCAGTAGAGGACTCCTTTCGTTTCTTTTTTCTTGGTTTTGATTTTTTCAAAGCAGTCAACTTGACATCATCATTATCTGGAGGTTTTTGTATCTCACCCACATCCTCATCACTTGGGTCATCGGAGGAAATATCTCTAGGATAGGATGCACTTTCCACGCTAACATGTATCTTATCAAACAACATATGAAGATCATCAAGGTGCTTCGGTCCTTGTTTTCTGAACCTAACATGATTGCATTTGATACCTTTATCACGATTGTTGCATCTCTAAAAATAAATGGATAAAGTTAACAAGTCGGTCCATATACACAGTGTCGGGTTCATAAACCCGAGGTCCCTCGGGGACCGGCCGCCAAGGCTCGGCCCAGAAGATCGACCTTTTCTTCTTCTGGACCGGCCCAAAAGTCTGAACTCAACAGACTGGAGCACTCGCTTCAGGCCCAGGCCGCCTTCGGCCCATCTCTCTGGCCGGAGCACTAGCTCAGGCTCAGGCCAGCTCCGAACGGCCTCTCCGATCGGAGCGCTAGCGTCAGGCCCCGGCTGCCTCCGCACGGCCTCCACTCGGAGAGCCTGACCCGAGGACAGCCTTCGACTTTGACCCCGTGTCTTCGACCGGGGGTCATAGGAAACCTTTCCCATCGCTATTCTCCGACTGGCGCGCCAGTACCGACTGGGGACATCCGACCGGGGATGCCCGCTCGGAGAGAACCAGAAGGCGTACTAAGGATGGCAAGACGGGGCTCGCAAGTCAAACCACGGCACCAGGGACCATACCCTGTGGAACAGTATTGTAGGCGCCGGTGCCTCTGGGCATCAATAGTATTGTGGGCGCCGGAATTCACCGTACCTGGCGAGCATCGAAAGGCCATGCCTCCAGTCGGTGAGACAGCATTTTTGCAGGTACCGACGCCCTCTAGTCTTGAAGAAAGCAGCTCAACCTCCCACATGTACCTGACATTCTATAGTAACATTAACAGTATTGAGGGCGCCCACCATTATCCCATCCCCATCGGTGTGGGCAACAAGGCTTAGAAACGTCCATACTCACTCTCTCTCTCACTTGTAAAGCCATCCCCTTCTTCTATAAAAGGGGATGTGCTCCCTCCAAACCCAGGCAGTTAACCCAAGTCGACTTCTTCAAGTTCAAGCTTAGGGTTGGACGCTTCGTTCATAGCATAGCTCCTGTCGATCTCGGCCCTTCTAACCGGACCGACCGGACACCCCATCTCTCTCTCTCTCGCTTGTTTGTAACCCCACTACAGACTTCGTGCACCTGGGCTCGGGAATAAAGTCACCGACCGACCCACACTGGACGTAGGGCACGTAGCCTGAACCAGTCTAAATCCTGTGTCATTGAGTGCTAGGCCACCTCCGATCACAACGTACAGCAAAACTATAAATATTTACTAGTTGGTCATTTTCTGCACCGACACATAGTTAACAAATAAAAATACAAAAAGATAAATGAAAAAAGGACAGTATACAATTCTTACGGCTAGGTGTTCATCCCACCATTCATTGGAGCAGTCAACAATTTGCTTTGCCTCATTCCATCCAAGACCAGTGGCAGAATTCTTGAGCTCCATAAACCATGTATATTCCTTTTCATATTGTCCAACTTATTCTTCAATTGTTTCTTTGTTTGCTTCAGCCCAGTTTTTTCTTCATACTTAGTTACCAGATTTTTCCAACCAACCCTAGTGAACATTCCCAACGGTCTATTCCCAGCTTCTATCTCTCCTTTGCATATGTCAATGAAGTGCCTCACATTGGCATCACACCAATCTACCTTATCAGTCATTCTTGAATAAAGAAAAAAATTCATTCAATTCACAATCATAACAATATCAATGCTCATGCATCCTCCAATTTCATCTAAGTACACATTATTAGTGGACATAAATTAATGGTGTGAACTAACAAGTGACAAAAGATTTCTTAGACAATATAGAGATGATTCTATACTTAGAAAATGGAAGTATGTAGTTCCAGGAAAGGGGTCAAGCTATCAAGCAAGAACTAACCCCCTTGCTGCTGCTTCACTTTTTATGTTGCAAAACATGAAACCATAAACAAGAAACACTAGGCATGCTGTGTAATGGGGGCGACAAAATGATTGGCAATACATGTGTAGGAGAGCACGGAGGTGCAGTGGGGATTAACCTTAGCACTAGATCTAGGCGGGAAGTTTGCTGGCATGTAGATCGGGAGGTGGATGACGGGCTCGAGGGGAGGACGAGGAGCGCCGCTGCCGGTGGCTTTAGGGGAGGTGGCCTCATGGTGCCGCCACCGGAGGCATGGCCGGACCGCCTCCTGAGGGCGTGGGTGCCGCCGCCGGAGGGCATGGCCGGACCGCCGCCGAGGGCGCGGCGAAACCCTAGCGTCGGGCAGGACCGAGATGAGGCGTCGGGTGGGGAGCGAGAGGCATCAGTGGGAAAGAAAATCGAAGGGGTACTCCCATAAGCGATGGCACTGTGGGTAATTTTTGTGAAACGTCCGCCCTCACAGCCAAAAAAACACCCCGAGGGTGGCTGTGGAGAATGAACTACAAAAAAGTTGCTTTTGTGGAAGTAGGGGTTTGGAAGCTCACCCCTTTGGTTTAGCTTTTGACTTTTCTTTAAAGCAAAAGTACTTTCACAGCTCAACCAAAGGGACCCATATTTGTGTTACAGTTCCATTGACAAGCATGCAAAGTGCATGACAAATCTAAATGAGTATAATTTACCGACAGTTCTCAAGAGGGGCTGGCTAGCGCCCGAAAGTCTAGACGTCCATGCCTACAGCCGTTTCCCGCACAGTTTCACACGCCCATGTGGGGTTCGTGCCTCTCTGAACATCACCAGCATCAAGAAAGAGGGGTAGGGGCGACGGATGCCCAACTAGCGCCGAAAGGAGGAGGAGACAACGAGGTGGACAACAGAAAGCGAGGAAGGAGATGCAACACTCGATCTACTTTTGAAACATCCAGATGCAACAATTGCAACATACGTCTGAAGACAAATGAAAAACTTGAAACATGCATCTGAAACACTCGCAAAAACACATTAAAATCACTTGAAAACCATCGTAAATCACACGCAACATGCAGATAAAACACTTACAACATATGCGTGAAGCATATGCAACATCCGAATAAACACACTTATAACATATGTCTAGAAAAGACACAGATGAAACATTAGAAACAGAAGCTTGCAACATACGTGTACAACTATTGCAACATGTGCAACATCTCGATCTACTATTGCAACATCCACATGAAGCACCTGCTACATGCCTCTAAAACACTTGAAACATACGCTTACAACATGGGCTTTGAGCGCAATATTTCCTTGCTGTTTCGGAATAGAAGCTCGTCGGCGCATGGAGTTCACAGGTGTAGAGCTCGCCGATGGCGCAAAGATCGCCGCTTCGGTGGAGAGGAAGGCCACGGCGGATTAGCAGTTCCACGCGATAGCCACCCTCGCCTCCCTCCCACGCGGCGCGGTGGGTCTCTGTCGCCGTGTCCGTCTCCCACGCTCTGCATGCCCTGCTCGCACGCGGGCCTCTGGAGCCACCATTTCCTCCCATGCGCATGGGCCTCGAAACTGTTATCGCCTTGCTTGCACGCCGGCAGCCAGCAGCCGGACACGGGAAGGGCAGTGGTCGTCGAAGATGGGGCCGCAAGAGCGCCGAAGGGTCGCAAGCCGGCAGCCAGATGCTGGAAGCTCAGTGGTTGCCTGAGGGTAGCCACTAGATCTATCCCTGTCATCGCGGCGCTGGGGAATGGAGATGCACTGTCGTGCGCAAGGTGGATATCGTTGCCTCTGCGACTGCATCGCTGACCCCACGCCATTGCCACCGAATCTCCGATTTGCCATAGTTGATGCTCTAGTGAGCTGGGCCAGCATCTCGTCCACCTCCTTTTTAGCAGAATCTCGCCCACCTCTTGGCTCGGTGAATAATGGATGAGGCTATCTCACTCGAATGGATAAGGCCACACCGACCACCGCTTTAGCCTGCTTTTTAGAGGCGGTAGTTGGGCTGGCGCGAGCGGCCCACCATCCGGAGCGTCCCGCGCGGACGGACGCCCTATACCAAGAATTACTAGTCTCAAAATTGTCTGAAGATCTCATCTAGTCAGTTGTTCACCTAAACGGCTGATTAAACGGCCAGTAAACGGTAAATGGTGGTAAACTATTTTGTTTAGCGGATAAACGGAAATTAAACAGTTGATCGTTTAAATGGTCAAAAAAACGGGAAAAACGGTCTAAACGGCCTAAACGGAACGGAGATAAACAACATTAAACGGGCTAAACAACTGTTTAAACGACTGTTTAGGCGAACACGAGGTAAATCTAGTTTAGTTTTGTATGGATAAATTTGTATACTTAAGTTTATTATATTTATAAATATGTACACTTGATATGTTACATACATAAATATCTATATTTGGTTCTCTTCACATGCATAAATATATATATACATACCAAAATAATTGATTTTTACTCGGATAAATATGTATAAATGCTAGAATACTTAATTTTTTACATGCACATATATAATTATATGGATTTGTTTAAAGTACAAAACCGTTTAGACCGTTGAACTTCGTTTAAACACCGTGTACACAGCCTAATCGCTAAACGAAGGGCGACCGTGTAAAGACCATTTACCGTTTAGGAAAACATTATTCTAGTAGACCCTCAAAGTCTTTATATATATATATAGAACTACTATCCTGTAGCTGGCTACAGAATAACTTATTCTGTAGCCACTTTGAGTTATGATAATTACTATGTTAATTTACGAGATTATAGTAACTCTTTACTAAGTGGTTTAATATAATGTTATGGTAAATATCCCCATGTGTTATAGTAACCCAACTATCGTAAATATGTATTGACATTATGGTAAATTAGTATATAAAATTATAGTAAATGGAGGTGGCTACAAAATAACTTATTTTGTAGCCGGCTACTGAATAGCCTCTCCCTATATATATATATATATATATATATATATATATATATATATATATATATATATATATATATATATATATATATTGCCCCCTTTATAAGTTGTAAAAAGGTCTAAATTGTCATTTACCCGACCCTCAATCATGCGTGGCACATCGATTCAGCGCTTACGTGGATTTCACATATGACACATACATGTCAAGGGCAAGGTTTCGCCTTAGAAAAATCATATCTTTTTTTTCATATGACCTTGGATGAAGATGATTTTTATATGTAAATTATAACCCTTGATAAGATCTACAACTTTTCTAGTTTTGAATTTTTATCATTTGCCATAAGTTTACATGCTCAAAAAACACTACTACAGGAAACTTATCCGAGGCGGGCAAAAAGGGTTAACCGAGGCGGTTTTTGCAACCGCCTTGGACTAAAGGTCACGGTTAATCGTGGCATTAACCGAGGCGGTTGGTCCCCCGCCTCAGTTAATCAAATACAAAATAAAAAAATGAAAACCCATGGACAAGCCCAGTGAGCCCATCCACGGGCCCATCGAGCCCATCCACGGGCCACCGCCGTTGCCGCCGCTGCTCGCCGGATTTGAGCACCCGCGCCGCGCCTCCGCTGCGAATCCGGTCGCACCACCACCGGATCCACGCCTCGAGAACCAGATCCGCCACCGGGGGGAGCACGGGTGGCCAGATCCGGCTACTCTACGACCGGATCCGCTCGCCGCTCCACCACCGCTACCGGATCCGCTCGCCGCTCCACCGCCGGCACCGTCGTGGAGGAGATCGAAGGGCGTGGGGATGAAGGGCGTGCTCCTCCCAGGGGCCTCCAGATCCGCTCGGGTGAGGGAGAGGGAGAGGGAGGGGGGAGAGAGGGAGGCACGGGAGGGAGAGGGAGACCGACGGCGCGACCATGGGGAGGGGAGGGAGTGTCGTGACCGCAGGGAGGGGAGGGAGTGTCGCGAGTCGCAACCATGACTCCGTGAGGCGCGCCCCTGCTATGACTGCGTGAATGGGGAGGGAGAGGAGTGAATGAGAAACCCTAACACCCTGTATTTATACTGCTTCTAGCTATCGGGCCTCGCCTGGGCCTATTGGGCTTCCATATTAACCGAGGCGGGCCTTGGGAAAATGGCCTGATTTTTCCAGGCAGGCCTCTTATAAGGCCCGCCTCGGTTAATAGATTTTAGGGTTTTAACCGCCTCAGTTAATAAAAAATGACCGCCTCGATTAATCCAGGCATTAATCGAGACACTTTACCAAACGCTGCGCAAAAGAATTTGTGTAGTAATGAAATAATATAAAGTTTTAGCAGCATATTAGTCGCGTAGCAAGACTTGTTGTCTTAGAAAAATCATATATTTCTTGTAAGGTGTCGGACAATGAAACTTTATATATATGGCAATTGTAGCTCTCAATGAGATCTACAAATTCCTAGTTTTGACTTTTCAATTTTATCATTTGATGAGGTCCTTATAAGATGGTAAAAAAATAATATAAAGTTTCAGCAACATATTAATCTCGTACCAAGGCTCATCGTCTTAGAAAAATCATGTATTTCTTACATGGTGTCAAATAAAGATACTTTTTATACAAAAGTTATAGCGCTCGATGAGATCTACAACTTTTTAGTTTTTAGTTTTTTTTTTACTTAAAGTTGTTTAGATTTTTTTAAAAAAAAATTGACATAAATCATGCTTGTCTCTTTATAATTGGCCCAGTGTGCTTACACACCTATGTTGAGACTACGTATATCCATATAGGTAGGTGGGCAAGTAGTTATTATACAAAAATATAAATATATGGATGTCTTTTTGAGATATTATTACAGTTCCAACAGTTTTCAATGGACCAAGCACACACATATATATATATATATCTGTGGTACAGTGAAGCAACGCATGAATGAATGAACTTCAGAGAATGCTAGTTTATTATCTTCGACTTGCATGCCTCATCAATGTGGCACTTGATACATGGCTCAATAACCTTGAATTTAACACTTGAGGGGACTCATTAGCGGAGCCAAGATGAGCACCTCGGGGGGTAATCAATAGAGATTTAGAACAAATGTTGAAGATTAACGATGAAATCACGTTTTTTTCTACAGTAAATACCACATAAAATCACTCTCACGGGGGGCGGCTCCCCCCCCCCCCCCCCCCCCCCCCCCCCCCAGGATCCGCCACTGAGGGGACTTGACCTTGGATGCATCTCTTGATGACATCCACAGCCTTCCGGGCTTCCATGAGGGCGTTCCATGTTAGAGGTGTGCACATATGCAACGCCCCCTATTGCGGCCATACGCAGTATCCAATACCAGTTGTTTTAATAACGTTGTATTCTCAAGGATGTGATTTGTTAGCACAACCAAACCTTTTGCAGAGCGAAACCCACTTATCAGCACTCTCTTCAACTTGCGACGACGGCGTTGTCCACCAGTTCCTCCATGCCTTTTCTCTTGTGGGGAACAATCACCATGAGAATCTTCCGGAATGGCATCAGCAGCAGCATCATGCATCTCTAACTGCATGTATGTATATACAAATACAAAGGTGTCTTAGCATCAAATGTCTTTTTTTCTTGGAATTTTGGTTATATTAACGTATGTTGATTGACTACATAAATGGAAAAACATTGTACGGACACACAGATGATAGTTCAAGCGCAAAGGCACGAAATGTCATACATGTATATATATAAAGGTTTCTGAATTCTGATGAAAAGGAGGGGGGGGGGGGGGGGGGGTCTTACCTGCAAGATGAAAGTATGCAGAGCAGGACAGGCATTAAGAAAAGAAACAAGGGAATAAAAATCATAGTCCGGAGTCCGGACAGCGGCTTGGCGTATGAAGCCGTATCCTCAAGTACTTGAGGTGGCGAAATTTGGTAAGCTTCTTCATTTGTGTATCAGCTGCAACCTAAAGAAACAACAGAGGCCCCAATTGTTAGTGCATATATATGTTTAGGTACAAAGGCAATACAAAATCCACATGTTTGCAAAGAGCAATGAAGCTATAATACTATTGTTAAAGTACATTACAGGGAAAACATCGATGATGTAAATAAATATATATAGTAAGAAAAATAAAGATAGAGATGTATGTCTGTCATCAGAATGCATGAGCACTAATTGTAACAGAAAAGGAAACACTGACCTCGAAGCATGATGATAGAGAAAGGATGCTGAGATTTCGCGCGACGGAAGGGAGCTTGGTGGTGGCATAACAGAGCATGCCATGCTCGTCCACACTAGACACTTTCATCTCTGACACCAGGGGTGATGAATCTCCAAGGCAGATGCGCGTCGTGGGCAACCCAACATATGAAACGATCTTGAGCTCTGGTGCATCACATTGAATCTTTTGCAAGCCGTTGTTGTTTCCTACATGTAGGAATTTGAGCCGCGACAGGAGATGAGGTATCTTCAGGCAAACAATGTCATGGCAGTAGGAGAGCTCCAGCTCCTCCAAAGCAGGCGAAGACGACAGGAAGCAGCTAAGTTCATCTCCAGTAACACGCATCTTGTGGAGATGCACCCTCCTCAGGCTTACCAAGCAGCCGACCCTGTCTATGTAACCCAGACGGCAACCGGTGATGGTGAAGGATGTGATCGTCGAGCATCCATGGCTGTCACTGGACAGCAAGGAGCATGGGAACGTGTAGCCTAGCCCGTCGTCGTCCATGTCTAGGAACGCGCCAAAATCTATGATCCCCTGTGGGATCACAGCCTGGAACCAGCGGTCAAGAATGTCAGGGTCTATGTAGAAGCCAGGGGGAGGCTGAACCCAGAAGATTGCGATGCCGGTTCCAGTGTGGTTGTGCATGATGTGGTCGACTCTAGCGACGAATTCTCTCACCATGGGATCATTCCTTTGGTAGTACTCTTCTATGCATGGTTGCGATGACGCCCTTGTTGATTTGATCCTCTATGATCGGTAGTTCTTTGTCGATAGAATCAAACGACGATAGGTAGTCTGCCTCCAATAATCCTAGCGTGTAGATGTCCAAGATGAGCTTGGGAACGGAGGAAGGCATGGGAGATACAGGCAGCCTGAGCAGCATAGCGCATCGGCATAAAGACATGTATGTGGTAGAGGATATCCTGCATGAAGAAAGAACGACGAGAGGCAAGATCGATCAATACAGTTGTATGTAAACAAAAATTGGGGTAAGAATTAAGTGTCTGTGATTTGAATTGCACATGACATACATCTGGAAGGGTGATCCCCCGCTTCTTCTTCAGCCATCGTGGATCGATCGTTCGTCTACGTGTGCGCATGCATGCAAGACCGACCAATCCGAAACTAAACTGCGACGCTGCCGCCGAAATTCCTCGACGACTTGTTGGAGATAACATATGTTGCATCTACGCAATGTGCACACAGAAAAGCGCCATTGGAGGACCCTTCCAAAAATTGATCAATGAATGGTAGCCCCGACTGATAAAACCGTAACGACTAATAAACTGGCAAGAATTTCAAAACGAACAGAATACCAAATGAACAAAGCATGAACTGCTGCCGCTCAAAACCTTTCACTGATGGAAACGGAAAGTGAGTATGCCCAGAAAAGCGCGATTACAAAAGGTTTCATCGTTGGCAGAACGATAGAGACTTGCGGGCACCAAACATTGTGAGATCGGCAATACCAATTTCACTAGATTGGGTGTAGTTTGGGAAGACAATGCAGAGTTGTGTGCTGAAAGTTTCTGATGCAACTCTAGTTTCAGTATCCTCGCTACTGAACGAACGGCCGCATATGAACATGAAAAGGTAAAAGATATTCAGAACTGATGAATGTATTCCCTGTGAACAGTTTTGATTCGATCATGTGCATCTTGCAACCTTCTCGCATCAGAAAAGTCGGATTCATTCATTCATTGCCCTAAAGGAGGCAAATATCGAGAAACTGAACTCATTCCTAGCCGCCTTGGCGCTGGCTGGAGCACGACACATGTGATCCCTTATCTCGCGATAAAAGTCTATCTACCGTACAACCATGTGTTTCAGCCAAAGTTAACACATGGTCGTTGGCTGCCTAAAAAACACATGAATTCCAATAGATAAAAAACCATGTGTTTTAGGAGAAGCTAGCACATGGTTGTTGGATGCCTAAAAAACACACAAATTACAAAAGGAAAAAAAAATCGTGTATTTCAGGAGAAGCTAGCACACAAATTTCATCAGACAAAAAAGGCCCACACAGACCAGTACAGTTTCAATAGGATGTTTACATCTACGCAACACAAGAACACATATAGAGTGGTACCATATTGGCCCACTTCAATGCCACTACTACACACAACCACTCTTATGCCTATGCATGCCACCACCCAGAACATTCAGTGGAGCGAGACCCACTAATGGTAAGGCACGGCTGGTCCAAAATGCGACAAACAAACTCTGCTTGTCCACCCCCTAGGGATATATATAGGGATACTAAAACTCTTCCAAGGCAGGCTAGTATGTAGCTGCAATAACATAAATAAAGGAAAGGAATTGTAACAGCCTTCTAGTAGTAAAGACCATCATCGTCTTCTTCGTAGTCATCATCGTCTTCCTCTCTGATGATGTTGCGTTCATCCCACAGCGGGCAGAAGCAGCTTGCTTTCTTATTCTTCCACTCTTTCCCACACGTGTAGCAGAACTCATAGCCGCACCTGCAATGCAAGAAGCAGCAACACACGTACAACAGAAGTTTTTCTTAGCACTGGCAAACATAATAAGTGCAGATTTTTAGGATGCTTGCATTGTGCAATTTATGGAATAATAAAGAGAATGGGGCCTTACACGCAGATCATGTGGTAGCAGCCCTCCGCAAGTTCGATCATGTGCTTGCATTTCACACATTGCCGCCACAGCCTCCGCCTTGCCAGGTTCTGTAACTTTGCATCTTCTGGGCGAGCGTGGGGGTACCTCATCTTGTACTCATAGCAACTCATCCCATCATGCCATGGGACTTTACAGCTCAAGCAAAAGGAGCCTCTGCATTTCACACACTTCCTCAATGTGGCAGCATCAGCAGCTGTGTACCTTGAGGACGACTCTTGCATCGGATGGATCACTTCCCCCAAGGACATCAAGGCTGAACACTTGGGATACGGGCAGTAAATCTTTTGGCTTGGAGGGATCTGTCCTTCCCTCATGCGTTGCACCATGATCTCTAACAGCCGTGGCGAAAGAAATACCCTTGAGCCCTCCACACTTAGCTTTGTGGTGCATCCCTCTTGTGGGCAAGCAGGGAGAGTTCCATTGAGCAGCTTAACTTTCACATGCTCCTTCATGCACGAGAAGCAGAAGCGATGTGTGCAACCTTCAACCGCATGGATTTTGGTAATGTCAGTGTCTTCCAAGCAGATGGCGCAGTTCTCTCTTTTCTCCTTGCTAACATTGGCAGCAAGAGCTTTGGCAATCTGAACAGTTAGTGAATCTGTTGCTAATTTTACGACATAGCTGACTTGGTTTGGCTCAACAAGTGAGACTTCACATTGATCAAACTTCATTCGGACTGACAGAACCTGATTCATCATATCTGCCAGCTTCTTCCCTGATGGGCGCCAAATGCCAAGCATCTGCAAATGCACAGAGTATATATTAGGAAAATATGGTCAGAAGAGTGAATTATTATGATTTGTCAAGCACATACAGGGTAGGCAGGTATCATCATAAGACCAGAACAAAAGAAAATTCTTAAGAAGTTTTCTACTTAGCAATGCACACAACAGCAAAACTGGCACTGAACTAGATCCATATCATCCTCCAGATTTACACTTCTTGCTGAACAAATGACTCAAAACATTATGCAGTTGTATTACAACAAATGCTGCAGTTTAGGGTTTACAAACACCTTTGAGTAATGGATAATTGTAGACTGACATCTTAGTGAAACTACCCATTGACTGGAGTGAAACCACAAAGTTAGTGATGTTTGGCATCTAAAATTGTGACACTTATTTATGTTTCTTATGAATAGGGAAGGTAGCAAAAAACAATACTATTTTTTCAGTTCAAACTGGTAGCTGAAAGAAGGAACTATCAAGTACAGAAACTCTTGAGAACTGGATATCAATGGAAAAAGTCTGATCCATCATATTCATATATCATTTCCCCCCTGCAATGCAATAAGCAAGACAACCAATGCATGTTCAGACAAGTTGGGATCATGGCGCCACAAAATACTCATTTCAAGAATACGTTAAGGCTTAATGTCCAACCAAATCTTGTCCAGTAGACACTGCAGTGCTGCTAGCTTCTCCACTCACGTAAGTATTCAGTAAGATTTAGAACTGAACAGACATTGAAATACCCTAAGCACATGGAAACTGCAGCACCAAATATACTAAAACTAAGTTTCTCTTGGGCGACTCAATCAACTAGTATCAATATCTCTTGGCGGCCTATGCCTAAGATCTAAGCACATGGAATGGAAGATGTATACATCACAAAGATTGGCACCGAACCAGACGCATATCACCCTTCAAGTTTACAAGATCTTGCTGAACAAATGACTTGAAACATCTAACACCATGCAGTTGTGTTACAACGAATACTCCATTTTAGTGTTACATACAGTGGAGTGTTTGTGAGTACTTTTTCTTGAACAAAAATGGCAGGAATTGATCCCAAATCCCAAATCCCCGAAGAAAAGAGAGTTCAAAAAAACACATTACAGGTTGATCCCAAATCCCAAAGGATCCAGTAACAAATCCCCCAAGAAAACCATCTGGGGACCAAAACCTGAGTCCGAAACACAGGGAAGTGGAAAGGGAAACACAGGGAAGTGTGTGTGAGTACTGAATAATTTTAGACTGGCATCTTCATTAACTGCCCATTGACTGAAAACATGATGTATTGATCAAGACATGAGTAAAGAAATACGCTCAAACCACAAAAGGTTAAGGAAGTTTGACATATCAAATTCTAACACTTTCTTATGTTTTTGTTTTTTAAAGGAACCGAGCAGGAGAGACTTTGTTATGGGAGGGTAGCAAAAACAGTACAATGTTTTCAGTTCGAACTGGTAACTGAAAGAAGGAAGCATCAATAGTACAGAAACTATTGAGAACTGACTGTCAATGAAAAAATCTGATGGGTTATATCCTTTTTTTTTCCGCTGCAGCGCAAGTTTAGATAAATAGTACAAGCATCACTAAAATAAAGAACCAAATCCTATCCAGCAGACAGTACAGTTCTGCTAGCTTCTCCACTCAAATTCAGAACTGAACAGGCACTAGAAAAGGGGAAATATCCTAAGCACATGGGAACAGCAGCAACAAATCTACTAAAAGTAGTTTTTTTATTGATTCAATTGTACTTATATTCTCTCCTGACCATATCTTTTAGGCAACTCAATCAACTAGAATAAAATAGGTGAAGGTGGAGAGGTAAAGAGTTGTCATGGCATACATGGTTGTAGAGCGGGCGGTAACCAGTGACGACGGTGACACTGCGGATGCCCAACCCCAGGGCGGCGTCGAGGCCCTCCATCAGCGCCATCACCTCCACAATCATGCGGCCGTCCACAAAGCGCTCCACCGGCTTCTGTATCCTGAGCACCACTCCCCCCTGCGTCCTGCAGACAGCCACCGCGAGCACGGCGATGCTGGGGTCCCGGTCCCGCGGGCCCACGACGTCCCTGCTCGGCATACCCTTGGAGAAGACGCGGAACAGCGGGCGGGGCGAGGAGTCGACGGGGCGCTCGAAGTAGTCGCCGTCGTGGGCCCATTGTTCCTCGGGGATGGCGGCGAGGTCGCGAGCGAAGAGGGCGTCGTGCGCGGCGATGCGAGCGGAGGCGGCTGCCCGGTCCTGGGCGGCGCGGCAGGCCTCGGCGTCGCGGCGGTCCTGCTCGGCGCGCGCGAGGTCGGCGGCCTGGACCGCGAAGGCGTAGGCGGCGTCGGAGGAGGACTCGGGGACGGGGAGGACGGGGGCGGCCTGCGACGACGATGACGAGGCGGCGGCATTGGGCAAGCGGAGCGAGGCTTGGATGGCCTCGGCGACCTGGAGCTGGAAGGCGAGGTCGAGGTCGGAGGCGGAGATGGCGGCGGAGGATGCGAGGGCGACCTGCTCGTGGAGTGCGGCTAGGTCGTCGCCGCCGGTCATCATCGGAATCGTACGAACCACAGGGGGATCGAACACAAATTACAAATCTCTCTGTAAGACTGTCCCGAGAAGACCCAAAACCCAAAATCAGCCTCCACATAAGATCTATTTCGGGTTAACTGACAGACACAATCTAAATATGGATATCCTCTTATTTGAAAATTTATTTGCAGAAAGAATTCTCTTTTGAATTTTATTATTAAAAAAGATGCTAAATAGGTATTGAATTTTTTTACCTATAACGTTACCTAAAATACGAATAGATCTTGTATTTTAGACAGCGGTGGCCTAACAACCCTTTGCAGCGAAAAAAAACGTTTTCTTTCCACTTCCACACACACACAAAAAAAACGTTTTCTTTCCCGGTCACCGCCTCACCGCAATAACCAGATTTCTAGGGTAAAATTGGATAGAATTTTTTGACTGGAAAATGTTGAACAAAGTTTAAATGAAATTACCATAAATTGGTGAATAATAAATGTTAAAAATAATAAGATACTGGATCTTTACTAAGAGCTCCAATGTGAAAGTTTCTTGACCGGTTTGATTTTAGTTAATACCCACCGCTCCACGGTAAATTCAACAAAAACTATATTCTTGTTACGGCAACAATCAGTTTTTTTATGGCAGCATTTTCACGCCTTCTTTCTATTATTAGGAACAATGTTTTGACTTAAATACTACTTTACGAGCGCGCGTTAGCGCTGTCGCCCGAACACCGTCCGCGCCGTCCAATTTGATCACATGATCCGATCCGGAGGAAAACATGTCAGACACAAGACACAGAGTAGGACTCATAGGTGTGAACGCATTTTTTACCGGACTACCCAACTCTCGGGCCTCGTTTAGATTGAAAAAAATTTCAAACCGATGAATAGTAGCACTTTCGTCTTATTTGGTAAATATTGTCCAATCGTGGACCAACTAAGTTTAAAAGATTCATCTCATGATTTCCAACTAAACTGTGCAATTAGTTATTTTTTTTACCTACATTTAATGCTCCATGCAAACGGCTAAAAATTGATGTGATGGAGAGAGAGTGAAAAAACTTAATTTTGAGGGTATCTAAACAAGGCCTCGACTCGCATTCTCTCTCGTCTCTTCCGTTTCTGTCTCCCCGTCTTCCCGTACCAAATCCCGTGGCGAATCAAGCGGGCTCCGACGTCTAGGGTTTCAAATCGAAGCGAATCAATCAGCAGTCGGCGAGGGAGGGGCGAGGACCCATTCAATTCGCTGGACGCTGGTGTCGTGGGCTCACGGGGACGGAGGAATTGGGCGTGGATTTGCTGACGAGACGGGGAATCGCGAGGATTCGTCTCCTAATCCGTCGCTGCTAAGCCTCGTGATTATGCTCGAGCGGCGGTGGTGGTGGGCAAGCAGGCGGTGGCGCACATCCACCGGCTGCTCGACTGCTTGCCCACCACCACCGCTGCTCGACATCGTCGCCTGTACCACCACGTTCCCCAAGCCTCGGGACGGCGCCAACAAGCACAAGTCATCCAAGCAAGGCCGCCCCACGACATCGTCCTCCCCACCCGCGCCCGCCTCGACCGGGGCCCATGTCAGCGGTAGTAGCGACGAGGGCGCGCCGCCAATATCGGAGGTGCACGACATGGCAGCCAGCCTCCTGGTGGAGTTCTACTACTACTCCTTGGCCCACCTAACTTCGCCCGTCGATTGTAACATTCCTCACTTACTCGATGAAGCGTTCTGTTCACATTTAGCTTGTGGTTTCTTAATCTGACACGAGGCGTTTGCTTCATTTATGCAGTTATTAGGAGGAAGGAGGCGAGTGGCGCTGCTTACGAAGGTGATTACTTCAAAATCGAGGTGAGCTCTCATGCACACACTTGAATGCACTTGCAAAAATGGAATTCGTTTGCATCATGTATTCATGTGTGGAGCTAAGAAATTTGATTGGGGCTTTAGAGTTGCAACCCTGCAATAACCAACTTAATAACCAACTTAAGCATGTGGGTATTAGCATATGCTTTATGAAGGGAGTTCATTTGTGCACAGGCGAAGGTTCGCATTTTTTTGCAACAGGAAGCTTCGCCTGTAGCTGTTCAATAAGGAAAACGAGAACTCCACCGTTCGGTTGAAAGCTCTAGTTTGGTTTTGGTGAATTGATGAAACCCTATGTGCTAACCTATTTGCTCTAGTGATCATGAGACATGTAGCACAATTCCAAGTGGTGGAGCAAATGAAGATCATGATGATGGTGTGGTACCATGATGATCAAGTGCTTGGACTTGGAAAAGAAGAAAGAGAAAAATAAAAAGCTCAAGGCAAATGTGAAACTTAATAGGAGCTTTTTGGTTTAGTGATCGAGACACTAAGCGAGTGTGATCACATTTAGGATAGATGGTCGTACTATTAAGAGGGGAGCTCTTATTAGACAACTCGATCATCTAGTGCCACTAGGTGACGCCAATTAGTGCGTGAACCTCTGAAAGGACCTAGGATGCCGCCTAGAGGGGGGGTGAATAGGCGTTTCTAAAAATTAACACCTTTAAAAGCGGAAACGATTAGTAAAGGGACTCCAAATAAAGAGTAGTACCACCCCTCACAAGTTAGCCACAGAGTATATAAAAGATACTAAATGAATCTAGGAGCCAAACGCCTGCAACCAAAGAGTTAGAACACAATACAATTCAGTTTGGCGCAGGGGCTAATACCGGACGTGTCCGGTATTCACGACTTCAGTGGAACAGCCCCGAACTTGCTCCTTTTGATTTCTATCTTCAATCCAAACTGCAGGAACCTATTAGAGATAGTAATATACACAGAGAACCTGCAGAATAGCTAGAGCAACACAAATATCAAATGAAATACGAATTGAGACACGATATTTGTTTTACCAAAGTTTGGACTCGTTCGAGTCCTACTCTCCGTTGAGGGGGCTGCGGGCGACGCAGCGAAGGTCAGCCCTAGAGGGTACCACGAAAGTCACTCTAGCCGGAGTCTTTTCCAACTCCTTTTCCTCCTTCCACTAAATGATTCTGAGGCGGTGAAATCGACCGTTACAAACTTTTCGAAGCAACCACAATCTCTCGGTTGCTCTCCGGCGACGCCTAGCCGTCTAGGACCGAAGAGTCCAAGAGTAACAAATGCGAATCATGAGATTGACAATATGCACAAGTGCTCAAGTGGTGGCTTGCTCTCTTTTTCAAATTCTCTCTTAACCCACAAATTGATTTTGCAATTTGGATCACACACTCACTAAGAGAGGGTTTAGGAGAGTTGGCAAGGCCCAAAAACGTGTGTCTATCTCAGCAGAATCAGCAGCCTCCAAAGGTGGAGGCTTGGGGGTATTTATAGCCCCCTTGAAAAACTAGCCGTGTTATAGCCGTTGCAATACCGGACACGTCCGGTATGACTTACACTGCGCCAACGGTAACTAAGTTACAGTGAAGTTGTGAGGTGTCGGAACTCCCGATGAATGCCGGAACTCCCGACCCTCAGCAATTTTGAAAACCATGTAACTGAGTTGAAGTTAGTGAGGTGTCGGAACTCCCGACGCAGGCCGGAACTCCCGACCCTCAAGACTTTTGAAAACTAGCCGTTGGCCTCTGGTCATCCATACCAGACACGTTCGGTATGAATACCGGACACGTCTGGTATGACTAGGACAGTGAACCCTCCAAGTCAGTTGAAGTGCAAGACGTCAGAACTCCCGACCCATGCCGGGACTCCCGACCGTCGAAACTCCCGACCTACGTCGGACCTCCCGACGAACCAACCCGAGAACAACAATTTTACAGCCGCTGGACAAATACCGGACACATCCAGTATTGACAGACCAACAAGAAATCAGTTAGCTCTTTTGTCGCTCAAATACTCAAAACTCACATGGGTTGGCTTGAGCACTTATGAAACATTATCTATCAATATGATGCATCCCTCTTAATAGTACGGCATACCTATTAAACTCAAGATCAAAGGAAAAATGAATTTATATCACTTGAGTTGATTTCTTTTGAATTGATGCCGTCCCTTCCAATCTTCATCAAGTAAGGGTGCTAACATGTTGATGTTGATCTTTTCACTTGAGCATAGCCATCTTGAGCATGTGACTTGATTCCATTCATCAAATTTGAATAATCACAAATGTATCAAGGCACTTCCATCAAATACTTCATTATAGATTTGATCCTTCACATCAATATGACCATCTTAGCTTGATTAGTACCTCAACTAAATGCAAGTACTTTCTTCTTCACCCTAGCTAGGTTCTTCGGCCGCCAAGCCATCGCTTGCCCTTCACCCTTGCTTAGTACCTCGAAGCCTTTCCTTGCTATCTTCACCATCTCAAGCCATCAAGTCACATCTTGTGTTGAATCATCCATTCATATATATTGTTATCTTTTTCATTTTAATTTAGCAAGCTTCAAATATGAGACCATTTCATATGCAATCCCTCATGTCTCATTAACTAATAATCACGAGCTTGCTTTCACATAGTACATGGAAATCCCACAATAAATAAGCCTTCACATGAATTCCATTTGCATTGTTGTCTTATGCTTGAACTAGATTGTTTATACTACAATACATCATTTTGGCTTTCATTAAGTACTTGTGAGATAACCTATTACCTGTCCACATTTAGCAAACGGGTTAGTCCTTTAATCACGTTGTCATTCAATCATCCAAAACCCACTAAAGGGCTAGATGCACTTTCAATCTCCCCCTTTTTGGTGATTGATGACAACTTGATTAAAGCTTATAAAATGATATAAACATTTAAACTTTTGGGTTCAATGATTTATGAGAGGCTCCCCCTTAATATGTGCTTATAATTAGAATTCACAAAATGACCTCAAATGTCAATTGCACATACTAAAACATATAGGAGACTCCCCCTAAATCATTGCATCCGTGGGGTGCATGTGTGTGTGACAAAGAGAAACCGTGATGCATATGACAAGATATATCACACAAGAATAAATATAAAGGCATCATATCAAATATTTTCATTCTAGCATGCATAGTCCTTATGAAAATAAATATGACACATGTAATTCACACACAGCACTCATTACAAATTTTCTCAAGTCCAGAAACCACTGATATATAGATAAAGATCATGTCTCAAGAGATACATAGATAAAGCAAAAGTGAATCTAATCTCTCACATGATACAAACTGTCTCAAACTCAAGATACATCAATGAAGCTCAAGAAATGAAAACACTACAACCTGCAGTACATATCTTCAGGTACAAAGATAAGCAAAGACTACAGCCTGCAATACATATCTTCAGGTACAAAGATAAGCAAATGAAACTATCCTAAAGCTTTAATCAGTCTCTCTCCCCCTTTGTCATCTATCACCACAAAGGTCCAACAAAGACATACTAAGGACAAAGGGGCTACAAGCTGTCATGGAAAGCTAAGATCACTCATCATCATCATCATCATCATCATCTCGACCAGCATCCTCGTCATTTGAGCGTGCAACGCCAGTTGGACGAGAACCACCCACACCAGACGGGTCATAGCCACCAGACCCGTAGTAGCCACCACCACCTGTCAGGTCACTCCACCAATCTATAGCATAGTCGTCTGCAGTGCTGGGACGTGGCTAAGAGTGAGTAGGCACATGAGCCTGAAGTGGTAGAGTGTCAGGGTGCTCAGGTGCCTGCTGCTGCTGTCTCTGAAGGAACTCAGCATACTCTCTATCATATCTGGCCTGCTACTACTCCTCAGTCTCCTGCTCACTAGCTGCCTCATCTGATAGTGGAGACCTAGGAGGATCAAGCTCAAGCCTAGAAGCAATTTGCTTCAAGGTTCGAGTATCCTTCCTCCTAGCCTCCCTCTCCTTCTGCTGCCTGGGCTAGATGTCTCGACACATCCCAAATATGGAGCTGAAAAGCCTGCGGATAGGCGAGGGAGGACTGCCACGGCGTGAAGTAGAACATGAAGGAGCACGTGGTGAAGGTGAAGCTCCTGCTGGTGCACCACTCTTAGGTGCATCTGCCTCTGGTGCTGCTGCTGCTCCTCCTGGTCCTGCTGGAGGTAACCCTGTCTCAGGTAGATCTGCAACAATCTTCAGGGCCTTGTGAATCTTATCATACTCGAATGTGTGCCCTATCACCTGCTCAATCATATGCATGATATAAGGAGCAAAACCACAGCCCTTGAGGGGCCTCTCTCCAACACTTCTGATCTCGGACCAAATAAAGTCAAACACGCTGAAGGGCCGAGCATCAGGTGCCATCCTGTGGAGTAGGTTCCTGGAGTAATCAGCAATGTTGCCCTTGTCTCCACCCTTGCAGTCAATAGTCTTCCTAAACATCCTGTCCAGGTATCTGTAGGTAGGGTGAAGACCTAGAACCTTCCCCATAGCTCCTCTCTCACCACCAGGAGGATACATATATGCGAGCTGCTCAGGAGGTAACACCTGCTCGGTGTAGATCCTGTCCCTCTAGAGATCATCCTCTGAGAAGCCAAGGTGGGCGGCAAAAACATCATAGTCAACACTGTACCACTGGTCCTCAAGCATCCAGTGCATCCGCCTCTCATCCTCCTCAACGAACAGAGTAGCATAGAACTGAGCTACTACCTCTGTGTTCCAGTCATGCTGGAACTCCATGATCTCATAAACTCCTGTGCTCTGGCAGATGGTAATGGCATGATCAACTGAGGCCTTCTGCAACTCTCTAATATATTGCTAGTCAATCCACTGAGACCTGGCAATCACTGGGTTCCTGGTGAGAATCACACTGGAGTAGAAGTTCAGGTGAAAAGCTGTCTAGAAGCGATGATCGTACTAAACCTTAGGTAAGCTCCTCGGATCAACCATTCGCTCATCTCTAGCTCTCCTGGTCATACCCTTTCCCCTATAGTCAACTCTGGGAACATAGGAGGGCACATTTGGCAGACGTGTCTCAAAGAGACCATAATGCATCCCCTGACCAGGCTGGTGCTGAGCTGGAGGAACTGACTCCTCCTCCTCAATCTCCCGCTCCTCATCTGAGCTGTCACCATCTGATCCTCTATCAGTGCTCTTCCTCTTTCTTTCTTCTCTAGACTCCACTCTGAACTCATCAGTGTCTGTGTCAGAAGAAGAGCTCCTGGACCCCTCTGCATACTGAGCTGCTGCACTAGAGGCAACCCTGGTGGACCTCCTGCTGGTTGGCTTGAATCCAGGATGCATCTCCTGTCTCGCCTTCTTGTACTTCTCAAGTGCTGGATCATGCCTGTGCTTGGACCTCGGCTCCTGTCGTCCACTCATGGCTGCTGTCCTGTATCCAAAGATTTTCATAGAATTTTAGATACATGCCCATAGCTTATTCTTGAATTATAATTAGACATAGATTCTTTTATCCAAGGTTTTACAATCACCTCGACACACCATTGTCACAAGGTTTGCAAAACGTAGATACAGAAGAAACTATGCCTAATATACAATTCTAGGATAGGATTGAATCAAAGGAAGCAGAGAGCCTGCTCTGTTGGGCCATACCGAACACGTCCGGTAGCATACCGGACATGGTATGGGCGACCAGCAACCCCAATCAGGGTTCCTTGATTCAAACCAACACGAATTAATACCAAACTTTGAGCATTGCTTCTACATCACCAATGTAGCATATTGACCGAAGAAATTTCAAAATCATGTATTGACCATGTAGATTGGACGAGGTTCGTGATTAGGGTACCTTGAGAGAAGAGATGAGAAGGCAATGAGAAATTCAAATCCCTGGGCCTTCAATCTTGATGCAAGCCTTCTCCAATGCGATCTCCTTCTCTCATTTTCCTTGGTGAAATCCTCGGTCGCCCTAGGTGGGAAGAAGGGCGTCGGCGGGTTGGTTTGGAAGAGGAGTCTGTCTGGGCCGAAAGGGTACGCTCTGTTTTTATAGTCCCGCTCATACCGGACACGTCCGGCATACACGGGCTGGCCCAATTTATTCCAAAATGTGTTTTCTCTCTTCCAATCCCCTTTTCTGTTATTTCTTAGTCCAAAAGGTATATAATCTTGATCCAAACCGAGTATCATCACTTTCCTTATCCAATGCCATAAAATGATTTTCTCTTTTCCAAATATTTGGCATATACAAGATTTCGCTTACTTGAGAGAGAGAGAGAGAGTGAGACATAGTAGACTGTGGACTTAAGAAAGCCATGTCATGTGTGATTAGCCAATCAAACAATCAAGGAGAGCTATAATCATCACATGGCAAGGCTAGGTCACAAAGACCAAGATTCAAATAGTTTTTCAAATTCACACCACCTACACATGCTAGTTATGGGTTTTGAAAAATATCTCTCCTATGTCACACAAATGCACATTCTAACATATAAAGGGCCTTAGATGCACTTACAATGTATGTATGTAAACACATACCTTTGCCTTGAGCCCATAAGAATACCACTAAGAGGATAAAAAGCATGATGATCTTTATGTTGACTTCAATTGCCAAATAATCATGCTAGATACATTTTCATCCAAAGAACTGCAGAGAATGCTAGATAAATTTGTTAGTCCATAATGGTGCAAAATAGAAATTTAGCTCCCCCTAAATAAGTGCTTCAAGTAATTTGAATGACTTTCTACAAGCACTTTTATTCTATTAAGAAATTTGGAGCCAATTTTACATTTTGACCATAATCAAATAATTTGCCAAATTTAGATTTCGATGAGACATACTCACAAACCACTTAGGAATTGATGAATCACAAGATTCTGAGTAAGTTAAGGATATATGAAAACATGCAGATCAAAGACTCAGTTGTAATTGAAATTGTGTTCTGGATGCCACAATACCGGACACGTCCGGTAGGTATACCGGACACGTCCGGAATACTCAGAATAGAAGCACTGTCTTTCTGTCCCTGACCATACCGAACACGTCTGGTAGGTGCAGAGCAGATAATTAATTCGCTGCTTGTGATTCTTTGTTTAGCTTTATTATTTATTGTATACTAGCATCTCAACAAATAAATTACTCTACAAGATAGCGATCAAAAGCATCATATGGCAAAGTAGAATTCTTTTTAATTGAATCTAATTAGCCACTTTTTTATTTCACAAATGTACCTATTTGTGAACTATAGAACACGAAATGAACAAGGTGGCTATCCTAAAAGGTTTAGGTACTTGTTACCAATGGTGAGGATGAAATATATGATATGTTCATTGAATTATCTTCGGGTCAACCATATAAGGGATTATGATAAGAATTGGTTGATAGATTGAGTGAATATTGTCAAATTGCTTGCTCAACCACCCCGAGACCTTCATCTCATCACCAAGTACCTACATCATTAACCTAAGCACACTTTGGTACCCAACTCTTGTTGGGTCCTTTTGAGTTAGTCAACAAGTGCTTAGGCACCCAAATGGCTTTAGCACTAGTTTGTGGTGAACACATCACCTTGCTAGCGCTAACTCCATTTGTGGTCTTCCTAAGCATATCATTATAAACAAATGTGTTCGGCTTAGGAGTTTTACCATTTGGGCATTCATAGCTTAGATGCCCCTTTCTTCTACAAGCATAGCATATGCGGCCTTTGTGTGCTCTATGCTTGCTTTGCTTGTATGGACATCTATCAACCTTGTGGACCATCTCATTGCACCCATAGCATCTTCTAGTTGCAACTTGGGCTTCCTTTCTTGCCTCTTTGTACATTGGGCATTTCTTGGTAGGATGCCCCAATTTCTTGCTCATGAGACAAGCACTTTGTCCATTACTCTTCATTTGCTTGGCCTCCTTGGTAGAAGCCTTTTGATTGGCGGCTTCAACCTTGTCGTCCCAACTCTTGTGTGGACACATAGCCCACTCATGTCCATACAATCCACAACCATAGCACATCCTTTTTCCATGTTTCTTGCTCTTGGTTGTGTTGGCCTTGCTTGAGATGTGATTCTTTTGTTGGGCTTTGGAGGAAGCAAGGTTTAAACCCTTCTCAAGCTTCTTCACCATGTTATCACAGTTATCTTGAGAAGGTTGTGCTTTCTCCTTACCCTTCAACTGAATCACATCTTTCTTTAATCTTTGCACTTCTTCTTTGAGCTCTATGTTTTCTATAAGATTTAGCTCAATCGAAGATTGGCTTGCTTGAGGAGCACATTCATTAGTACAAGAAATATTTAATTGAGATGGTGTACTAGTGAGCGGATGTGTGAGAGGTTGATAAAATTTTACCGATGTAATCACAACCTCATGAGCCACCTCAAGCATGATGCTTGATTCTACTACTTTCTCATGAGAGCACTTTAGATGAACATAATTTGCTTGTACCATAGTATACTTGCTTGATAGTTCATCTAGCCTTGCCTTGAGCTCGAAGTTTTCCTTCTCTAGTTGTGAAACACTAGAAGAGGAGTTAGTAACTAAAGCATGCTCAATTGACAATTTTTCATACCTCTCATTTATTGCCTTTAGCTCTTGCAATTTGGAGATGAGAAACTTTTCTTGATTTTGAAGCGATTGCTCTTGCTTCTCTATCTCTTCTTCAAGCTCATCATTCTTTTCAACTATCTTCATGATGATGAACTTGTCTTTATGGTTGAGATGATCAAGGTTATAGTTGTCTTCAACTTCAACATCACTCTCTTCTTGATCATCCACTTGAGCCTTCTCCTTTTCTTGATCTTTCTTGTTACTCTTCTTCTTGCTTTTCTTGGCCATGAGACACAAGTGATGAGTATCATGAGATACTGAGATTGACTCATCACTTGGTCGCCACCGAGCTTGAGCATCGCTGCAAACAGCTGCTTGCTGCTCTTCTGCCTCGGACATACCGGACATGTCCGGTATGCATATCGGACACGTCCGGTATGTGCAGGCTGACAGCAGGTCATGTGCCTCTTGCACTTCTTCCTTCGGCTCGGCGCTCTTGAGGTCTTGTGAGGCTTCTTCGCTGTATTAAGGGGGTGTTTGGCATGGCTCTGGAGCTGAACTTCAGCAACTCTAGCTAATTTTCCAGCCAAACACCCCAACTCCAAAACTCCATGGAGCTGCCAACTCCATGGAGCTGTAGTGCAAATGAAGGTGGAGTTTCGGAGTACCTCTTCTCCTACTCTAGAACTGGCCAAAATAGATCTAGACGTGGAGTTAGGGTGAAATTACCCGCAATTGCCACTGATTACACAACTCGAACCGTTTTTCTTTCTATTCGCTCTGCCCTCCCACACCTGCGTGCGACCGACTCCCCCTCCCTCCCTCTCTCTCTCCGTGAATCCGCGTAACCGGGCGACGTGCGCTGGGCGACTGCGCCCTCCGCCGGCCACGGCCCAGCGACGCCATCGCCGGCCGGCGCCCCTCCCCTCCCCTCCCCCGCCTCTCTTCCCCCTCTACTCCATCCCCCACCTTTTCCCTAGTGGAGAAGAGAAGAAGGTCTCCTCCATCCCCAACCCTAACCCTAGAGGAGAAGGGGAAGAAGGACGCCTCCATCTCTGCCGGAGAAGAAGGAGAAGAGGGCGACGTGAAGCCCCCCGCCGTCCCCAGCAAGCGTACGCGCGGCTTCCTCGCGACTAGGCGACCCCGTCCGCTGCCACCGCCCCCTCACCCCGCCTGTGGCTACCGGACCTCCCCCGCTGAGGCCACCTCGATCCAGATCCAAGGTAACTCCTCCGTCTTCTCACCGTGGCCGCGCCCCCTCCCCCTCCCGTCCGGGACTGGTTCTGCTCGGGGTGCTCTGTCTTCTCACCGTGGCCGCGCCCCCTCCCCCTCCCGTCCGGGACTGGTTCTGCTCGGGATGCTCTGTCTTCTCACCGTGGCCGCGCCCCCTCCCCCTCCCCTCCGGGACCGTGGCTGCGGCCTTTTTTGTTTGCTGGTAGTGGTAGCCATGGAAATCAGAGTCTTTGTTTCTGAAACTTGAATGGATACGCCTAGCCAGGTCTCCGAATCTCCTAGGAATTGTTTCTGAAACTTGAATGGTAGTGGTAGTGGTAGCCATGGAATTGTTTCTGAAACTTGAATGAAATTTAGGTTGTTGGGGGAATTGAAAGTTGAAACACATGCTGTGGTTCACGGTTCACCTCACCTAGTAGGGGAACTGGGAAGTGTCATTCTGGCAATGATGAAATTCCATCCTTCCATCACGCATTTACCTAACTGCATTATAATGATATCTGTACCTAATGGAGTACTCTCTTGTTTACACACAAACTGTTTTTTCATCATTTATATACCATAAGTTGGTTGTCTGTCATGAAATTGTTTGAAGTGAAAGTTCTATTGCCCATCATGGCATCACCTGTTGGATAGATTAGAGTCTAATATGAAATTTGTGAGTTCGATAGATGCCTGAAATTGATTGGAACTCGGAGAACACTCGAGTACTGTGTATGTTGTTTGCCGAACAAGTTGAAAAAGGAAATCGGCCAAACACACACTTGAATGCACTTGGTTATGCTGAGGTTGAGAAAGGGTTTAAAGAAAGGACTGGAATTGTGGCTACCAAGGTTCAGATCAAGAACAAATGGGACAAGTTGAAGGAAGATTTCAAGGCATGGAAGAAACTAATGCTGAGGCAAACAGGGACTGGTTGGGATCCTATAAAGAAGACTATTGCTATGGATGATGAATGGTGGAAAAAAGCTAGAGCTGTAAGTTGGTTCAAGATTTTTGCTATATTTGTTTTCCATATGGCAAATCTGTTTGTAATACTTTATAATAATATGTGTTGTTCTGCTTATTTCAGGACATTCCGGGTTGTGGAAAGTTCAAAAAGAAGGGCCTTGAGAATGAAGATGACTTAGCCAAGTGTTTTGCTGACATCACTACTATTGGTATTGATCATTGGTCTCCTCATGTTGTGAATGTTGAAAATGTTGATGAGACACAAGAGGAGGCAACCAATTTTGATCCACAAGATGATGATGTCAGTCCTGAAACACAAGAGGAGGATATTGGTATTTCTCCTCCACCTGCAAGTGGCAAGAGATTGGCTAGGCCTGTTGAAAAAAGTGGCAAGAAGGCGAAGTCTGGAAATGCACTCCTAATTCAAGAAGCAGTAAACAGTATGGCAAGTTCAGCCAATGAATATGTTTCGAAGAGACATGGAAAATACTCTATTGATGAAGTGATGGAGGTTGTGATTGCTTGTGGGGCCGGCTATGATAGCAATGAACATTACATTGCAACTGAACTGTTTGTGAAGAAGGAGCAAAGGGAGATGTTCATGACCTTGCCTACTAATGAGATTAGGTTCACTTGGCTTAGGAGGAAGTACAATGATAAATATGACAAGTAGATTAGGTTCATGACCTTTTCTGTATGGCAGTTCTGTATGGCAGTAAACAATCTATTTTTTCTGTATGGCAGTTCTAGCTACATTCTATTTTTTTGTATGGCAGTTCTGTACTTTCTGTATCCTACAGAAAAATATACAGTTCTGTACTTTCTGTATGGCAGTTCTATTTTTTCTAGCTACAGTCTATTTTTCTGTATGGCAGTTGTAGTTCTGATGGCAGTTCTGTATGACAAGTAAAAAGCTTTCTGTAGTTCATTTTCATTTATGTCAATGTTCATTTTTCTGTATGGCAGTTGTAGTTCATTTTCATTTTCTGTATGGCAGATGTCTTCAAGTTCTTGCAGTTCATATTTGTGTAGTTCTGATGGCAGTTCTGTATGACAAGTAAAAAGCTTTCTGTAGTTCATTTTCATTTTTGTCAATGTTCATTTTTCTGTATGGCAGTTGTAGTTCATTTTCATTTTCTGTATGGCAGATGTCTTCAAGTTCTTGCAGTTCATATTTGTGTAGTTCTGATGGCAGTTCTGTATGACAAGTAAAAAGCTTTCTGTAGTTCATTTTCATTTTTGTCAATGTTCATTTTTCTGTATGGCAGTTGTAGTTCATTTTCATTTTCTGTATGGCAGATGTCTTCAAGTTCTTGCAGTTCATATTTGTGTAGTTCTGTATGGCAGTTGTATCTTACATTTCATTTATGTCAATGTTCACAGATGTCTTCAAGTGAGTCTGATGATTCTAGTGATGGGGAATTTTTTTTTAAAATGGTTGAGAGCAGTGCAAAACTAGCACAAAGTTATCATGAATTGTATATGGACAAGGCACCGCCGAGGTTTATGTTTTCACAACAAAGTGGAATGGGATGGCTGATGGAGACGGTTAACACTCCAGGGGAGTGTCATCGAATGCTTCGGATGAATGAGGTTATTTTTCATGATCTTCATGATGTGTTGGTTGAGAGGTACGGATTAAAACCATCGAAACACATTAATACATATGAGATGTTGGCCATTTTCCTATTCACATGTGGTGGGTGTGAGTCAAATAGAAGAGGACAAAATAAGTTCAAACACTCAGGTGAAACCATTAGTAGAAAATTTCATGAAGTTTTAGATTGTGTGGTTGCCATGGCACAAGATTTCTTGAGACCAACAGATCCTAATTTCCGCAATGTGCACAAGAGGATTAGGAATGACAAGAGAGCATATCCACATTTTAAGGATTGCATTGGTGCACTTGATGGAACCCATGTTCGTGTGTTTTTATCACCTGAAGAACAAGTGAGATATATTGGTAAGACTGGAATTGCAACTCAAAATGTGCTTGCCGTTTGTGATTTTGATATGCGCTTCACGTATGTGGCTGCGGGTCAACCGGGTTCTTTGCATGACACTAGTGTATTGTACCATGCATTGGAAGCAGATGTAGATGTCTTCCCACATCCACCTCAAGGTAAATATTTTGCTTACGTTCTTTTTCATATTTGTATGCACAAACTTATCTTGTTTTACATATGTGTAGGCAAGTACTATGTTGTAGATGCGGGCTATCCTAATCGTCCGGGGTACCTAGCTCCATACAAGGGTGAAAGATACCACTTACCCGAGTGGCATCGAGGTATGGAACCAAATACTCCAAAAGAGAAGTTCAACCGTATACACTCATCTGTTCGTAATGTTATTGAGCGCTCATTTGGAGTATTAAAAATGAAATGGCAAATCCTTTACAAGATGCCCGGTTATTCAATGGCCACACAAAAGAAGATTGTTGCTGCTACCATGGTCCTACACAATTTCATACGTGAACATGCTAGTGTTGATGTGGACTTTGCTAATTTTGATAGAGATCCTACCTTCATGCCTACTATTCCGGAAAGGTACAACAAGTATGCCGTGTCTCAACATGCCTCTGATGGATCAACTTCGGAATCAAGCTTTGTGACTATGGACACATTTCGTGATAATATGGCTACATCCGTCGCCCTAGCATGGAATTAGTGCAATGATTATTGTAACGACCTTATTTTGGAACTATGAACTTATTTTGGATCTATGTGTACTCAGATCAATCATTGCAACCATTTGCTGAACTGCCTTGTTCTGTTCAATTTTGAATCGAAATCTGAAAATCCGAATGCAAATGCAATGCAATGTTGCTCTGCCACTCTGAATCGGCCGCCAGCTTCACTAATCAGCTAGTGCATGTACTTTCACGGTAGTTGCCACAGATCTTTTCACCAATCAGCTAGTGCAGCAGCTACCCTCTTCATTTTTCACGGTAGTTGCCACAGATCGATGACAGTCAAACGAAAGTGTGCCTTCTAAAATCTTCTTGGCATAGTACAACAGTAGTACTTCACTGCATACTTTCATTTCATATTTGTGAGAAGTAGTTCAAATCGAACCAGGGGCAACAATGGCAATCTACCCTTAAACTCCTCTTTTCAGGAGCTGGGGACACCCTCCCAGCCAAACACCTCCATCAGACAACTCCAACTCCACCCAGAGCTGACTCCACCAGGAGTTCTGGAGTGGAGCAGCTCTACCCAGAGTTGGAGTCATGCCAAACAGGCCCTAAGACACAATGGACATACTTTCCATTGACTCGATCTCAAGTGCATCATCACATTTGGATTTTCCATATAAATCAAAAAGTCTAGTCCAAATGAGATGAGCACTCTCTGAAGGTGGTTGTCCATTGAATATTGCCTCATCTTGAACCTCTACACTTAATGTACTCAAAATGACATTAATAGCTTGAGCATTGAGGTGCACGCATATCTCTTCCTCTTTTGACAAATTTTTGTAGTTGCTCCAATCAACTATAGGAAGAGGTATGCTTGCATCCACAATATGCTCAACAAGAGGACTAATATCCCTAAAAGCATTGAGTACATTAATTGACCAAGGTAGAAAGTTTGAACCATCATTTTGGAGAAGCACCGGCTCCAACTCGATAGGCGTCGACATCCTTTTCTCACGGCGGTGAAGCTTTAGGTGAGAACCTGGCTCTGATACCAATTGAAAGGACCTAGGATGCCGCCTAGAGGGGGGGTGAATAGGCATTTCTGAAAATTAACACCTTTAAAAGCGGAAACGATTAGTAAAGGGAGTTTCCAAAATGGAAACTCCAAATAAAGAGTAGTACCACCCCTCACAAGTTAGCCACAGAGTATATAAAAGATACTAAATGAATCTAGGAGCCAAACGCCTGCAACCAAAGAGTTAGAACACAATACAATTCAGTTTGGTGCAGGGGCTAATACCGGACGTGTCCGGTATGTATACCGGACGTGTCCGGTATTCACGACTTCAGTGGAACAGCCTCGAACTTGCTCCTTTTTATTTCTATCTTCAATCCAAACTGCAGGAACCTATAGAGATAGTAATATACACAGAGAACCTGTAGAATAGCTAGAGCAACACAAATATCAAATGAAATACAAATTGAGACACGATATTTGTTTTACCGAAGTTCGGACTCATTCGAGTCCTACTCTCCGTTGAGGGGGCTGCGGGCGACCCAGCAAAGGTCAGCCCTAGAGGGTACCAT
This sequence comes from Miscanthus floridulus, assembly GCF_019320115.1. Taxonomy (NCBI): domain Eukaryota; kingdom Viridiplantae; phylum Streptophyta; class Magnoliopsida; order Poales; family Poaceae; genus Miscanthus; species Miscanthus floridulus. The sequence goes on along the minus strand of NC_089593.1, from coordinate 8,082,531 downwards.
GAAGGTCACTCTAGCCAGAGTCTTTTCCAACTCCTTTTCCTCCTTCCACTAAATGATTCCGAGGCGGTGAAATCGACCGTTACAAACTTTCCGAAGCAACCATAATCTCTCGGTTGCTCTCCGGTGACGCCTAGCCGTCTAGGACCAAAGAGTCCAAGAGTAACAAATGCGAATCATGAGATTGACAATATGCACAAGTGCTCAAGTGGTGGCTTGCTCTCTTTTTCAAATTCTCTCTTAACCCACAAATTGATTTTGCAATTTGGATCACACACTCACTAAGAGAGGGTTTAGGAGAGTTGGCAAGGCTAAAAAACATGTGTCTATCTCAGCAGAATCAGCAGTCTCCAAAGGTGGAGGCTTGGGGGTATTTATAGCCCCCTTGGAAAACTAGCCATTTTATAGTTGTTGCAATACCGGACACGTCCGGTATGACTTACACTGCGCCAACGGTAACTAAGTTACAGTGAAGTTGTGAGGCGTCGGAACTCCCGATGAATGCCGAAACTCCCGACCCTCAGCAATTTTGAAAACCATATAACTGAGTTGAAGTTAGTAAGGTGTTGGAACTCCCAACGCAGGCCAAAACTCCCGACCGTCGGAACTCCGAACTTACGTTGGAACTCCCGACCCTCAAGACTTTTGAAAACTAGCCGTTGGCCTCTGGTCATCCATACCGGACACGTCCGGTATGAATACCGGACACGTCCGATATGACCAGGACAGTGAACCCTCCAAGTCAGTTGAAGTGTGAGACGTCGGAACTCCCAACCCATGCCGGGACTCCCGACCGTCGGAACTCCCGACCTACGTCGGAACTCCCAACGAACTAACCCGAGAACAACAATTTTACAGCCGCTGGACAAATACCGGACACGTCCGGTATTGACAGACCAGCAAGAAATCAGTTAGCTCTTTTGTCGCTCAAATACTCAAAACTCACATGGGTTGGCTTGAGCACTTATGAAACATTATCTATCAACATGATGCATCTCTCTTAATAGTACGACATACCTATTAAACTCAAGATCAAAGGAAAAATGAATTTATACCACTTGAGTTGATTTCTTTTGAATTGATGCCGTCCCTTCCAATCTTCATCAAGTAAGGGTGCTAACATGTTGATGTTGATCTTTTCACTTGAGCATAGCCATCTTGAGCATGTGACTTGATTCTATTCATCAAATTTGAATAATCCCAAATGTATCAAGTCACTTCCATCAAATACTTCATTATAGATTTGATCCTTCACATCAATATGACCATCTTAGCTTGATTAGTACCTCAACTAAATGCAAGTACTTTCTTCTTCACCCTAGCTAGGTTCTTCGGCCGCCAAGCCATCGCTTACCCTTCACCCTTGCTTAGTACCTCGAAGCCTTTCCTTGCTATCTTCACCATCTCAAGCCATCAATTCACATCTTGTGTTGAATCATCCATTCATATGTATTGTTATCTTTTTCATTTTAATTTAGCAAGCTTCAAATATGAGACCATTCCATATGCAATCCCTCATGTCTCATTAACTAATAATCACGAGCTTGCTTTCACATAGTACATGGAAATCCCATAATAAATAAGCCTTCACATGAATTCCATTTGCATTGTTGTCTTGTGCTTGAACTAGATTGTTTATACTACAATACATCATTTTGGCTTTCATTAAGTACCTGTGAGATAACCTATTACCTGTCCACACTTAGCAAACGGGTTAGTCCTTTAATCATGTTGTCATTCAATCATCCAAAACCCACTAAAGGGCTAGATGCACTTTCAACCTCCAAGTGGGTGAATCGCTAGAACAAGGACTAGCTTGTCGGCAAGCAAGTGAACCTCGGTAAAAAATCTTGTGCCACCTTGTCCGAGGTTTTCTTGGTATTCATTGATTGATTATGATTGATTGGCTCCATCGTATTGTGATTGGCTCTATCCTCGACACAGTAGTATAATCATCACATCCGCTACCTTGCATTTACATTTCTAGTGTTGCTTCGCTCTTTAATGTAATTAGCTTTGAGAGCAAGCTTGTGTCGGGTCTAGTGGTTAGTGTGGCTCTTTAGTTAGCCTTTGAGAGCACACTAAATTAGTGTAGTGACTTAGCCTTTGTGTGCTTAGAGATTGTAGTCACTAGAATTATGGTAGGTGGCTTGCATTTTTAGTAGGCTAGCGCAACACTCGCTTTGCCATTTAATTGTCTAACATCTTTGCTAAGTGTTGTTGTAGAAATTTTCAATAGGCTATTCACCCCCCTCTAGACATTAGAACCTTTCATCGGTTGGATGACTCATTTGATGACACCAATAGGCGATGTGTGCGTAGGATCCAAGAGCAGGAGGTTAGAGAAGCTTTGAAAAGGATGAAAGTGGGTAAAGCGATGGGCCCTGATAGTATTCTGACCTAGGTGTGGAGATGTCTCGGGGATTTAGCTATAGTATGGCTAACGAAGATGTTCAACAATATCTATCGATCGAACAAGATGCCTAAGGAGTGGAGAAGAAGCATATTGGTATCAATCTACTAGAACAAGGGAGACATCCAAAGTTGCACTAATTATAGGGGAATTAAGTTGATGCGCCACACGGTGAAGCTGTGGGAGAGAGTTATCGAGCATCAACTACGAGGAACGATGCGGGTATCTATGAACCAATTCGGTTTCATGCTCGGAAGGTCAACATAGAGGCAATTTTCTTAATAAAACAAGTTATGGAGTGATTTAGGGAGCAGAAGAAGGACCTAAACATGGGTTTTCATTGACTTGGAGAAGGCTTATGACAAAATACCAAGGAATGTTATGTGGTGGGCATTGGACAAACATAAAGTCCCAACAAAGTATGATACCCTCATCAAGGACATGTACAACAATGCCGTGACTAGTGTCTAAACAAATGATGGTAACACAGACTACTTTCCGATTAAAATATGACTCCATCAAGGGCCAGCCTTGAGCCTATATCTCTTTGCATTGGTAATGGATGAAGTGACAAGGGACATTCAAGGGGATATCCCTTGGTGTATGCTTTTTGCAGACGATGTAGTGCTAGTTGATGAAAGTTAGGCATGAGTAAATAGGGAACTAGAGTTGTGGCGGCAGACCCTTGAGTCCAAAGGTTTTAGAGTAAGTCGAACTAAAACATAATACATGAGATGTGACTTTGGCAATGCTGCACATGAGGAGGGAGAGGTGAATTTGTTAGGTCAAGTGGTGGCTAAGAAAGATACCTTCCGTTATCTAGGATCGATGCTACAGAAGGATGGAGATATCGATGTAGATGTTTGCCATAGGATCAAAGTAGGGTGGATGAAGTGGCGCCAAGCATCTGGAATTCTCTGTGACAAGAGGGTACCACAAAAACTCAAAGGCAAGTTTTATAGAATGGCAATTAGACCCGCTATGTTGTATGAAGCAGAATGTTGGCCTACAAAAAGATGACATGTCCAACAACTGAGTGTCACAGAAATGCATATGTTGCATTTGATTTGTGGTCACATAAGGATGGACTGAGTTCAGAACGATGATATATGTGACCAGCTAGGGGTAGCACCAATTGAAGAAAAGCTTGTTCAACATCGGTTGAGGTGGTTTGACCATGTCCAAAGGAGACCTTTAGAGGCACCAATGCATTGTGGAGTGATAAGTCGAGATATCAATGTGAGGAGAGGTAGAGGGAGACCGAAGCTGATGTGGGGGAGGCAATAAAAAGAGATTTGAAAGGTTAGGATATACCTAGAGATCTTTGTTTGGTTAGGAGTGCTTGGAAAACAGTTATTGATGTGCCTGAACCGTGACTAGGGGCTCATGTTGGGTTTCAACTCTAGCCTACCCTAACTTGTTTGGGACTAAAAGGCTTTATTGTTGTTGTTGTTGTTGAAGCTTCTGCCTGTAGTTGCTTCAGTAAAGGGTTTCTACTTGGTGGGGATGCCGACAACGTAAGCCGCTCCCTGGTGGACCTACCACAATAGCTCAACAATGTGTTTGCTAATATAATGTTAGTAACCTTGAATCATCATCATCATTATCTTTTGTTGTTAACTTGATTTTGCTTCATGTTCTTATCTGTTTTGATAAAAAAAATTGGCTGCTCTAAGTGGAGGGTATTACTCATTTTCCATAGGCATATGAGGCGTTGATGAAAGCTTTTGTGGATCACAACAAGGTAGTAATAGTGAATAAGCTTTGCTATTGCAATGATGAGTCCCCTAACGCCGATGAAGCGGGCGCAGGTGATCAACCAGAAGGATATGCTCCTTGGCATCCACGATGACATGTCATGGCATGCCAAGTTAAAGGACTCCACCTATGTCTTCGGTGGCGGTGACCCCTTCGACCTCACCAAGGGCGACCTACTTACCATCTTCACGCAATCGCATAGCTTCCTGCAGATAATTGAATGATGAGCTAGTAGGTCAGTGTGCTGTGAATGCATTAACATAATTGTTATGTGAGTATCCACTGGGAATGTCAGTAAGCAAACCAATACCAGCCGTATGTTTGAGAAAACAATATATCTGTTCAATCAAGTTGGTAGGTAGAAGGAAGATCGGTATCCTGTCACCTCACCGCCAATGTTTCATGAAGTTTACCGATGTTTCTTGGGGTTGCTAGAAACTAGATAATTTTGAAATGTGCTTAGCGTTTGTATTAACAATTTGACATAGCTTAACTTGTACTCTGGTTGAATCATTTGATGACCAAATCAGGGTGAAAGCATATTTACATTTGTAAGATCGCTTCGTGTACTCTGTTTTGGGATTCAATGGCATATTCTTTAATACTAAAAAAATCTTTCTGTTTTCAAATAGTGAGGGGTATATTGCTGAGGGAAGTCAACCATAGGGATTTTTAGGATGTATTCAGGGTCCAAATACTCATTATCTAGACAAATCCTGAGAGAGTATTGTCGGCTTAATTATATGCTTACAGCTCCACGAAATAGTAGGATTTATATGCTAGTATGCCATAAATATAATAGGAGAGATATCAGTTGAGCCTTTTTCAGCCACAATAAAGCATTTTATAGTATAAGATCTAGCATTTTTTCTGCAATAATTAAGTAGTTTCCTTTTATACTTTAGCGGTTTTCCAATTTTATACTGTCAGTCGAGCATTTGTGTGGTTCTTTTGATATTGGTATTACATTTATGGTTTTTTTGAGTTTGGTATTAGCAAATGCCGGTTTCATGTTTAGCCACCTGCTTTGGATTTAGGAACTATCACATGACTCCATCTTATTATGATAGTTAGTGCTTGTTCAATCCATTGTCACTTTTATTTCTAACAATCTATTGTCACTCTTATTTCTAACAATGCTTCTAGGCCTACATGCAATATATAGATTCAAAGTTACTTTTTTCTATAAATAAATACACGCACTGCACACCAGAAATGCCTTTTGTTTCATACATAAATGCCTTCCGTACCAGACTAAATTTCAAATATTTAGGCACATGTACCTAGCACCAGCTTTAACTTGTCCCTCCATTTTGTTTCAACTTTTGGTGGCGTCAGCCACTTGTATGTCAATACCTTGTGAATATTGGCAATATCTCCCGCCTTATAGTTGTATGTTGATCGCCCGTCCCAGTGTTTAGCATGCATGAGCATATCAGATCCATAATCATGGTTGCGATAACATACTATTCAACACTTAACATTTAATTTAACCATTCTATAAAATTTACGGCACATGAACCAATGTCATTTTAAACTTACATATTTTATTGTTTTGGCTCACCAATGTCCACAACCTCGTAGTTGCTATGCCCTTGTTTGTGTTTGGGTACTGTTCTCTTGAATCTGTTGCTCCTTAGGTTTAGAACTAGCAAGTAGTAGTGTCCCACTAATTCTGATCCTTCATTTTTTGTGGCTTGAAGCATAGGGACCATTACCCATGTTGTTTTTGTTTACATCGTTAGTTATAATGTGCCAAATAACATACACTAAATTTGAATGTGCTGAATATATGAACAAATTCATATATGAACAGACCATCTAACCATTGCGATTAGGGGTGGCCATGGGTGCCTTTAGATGGAGCTTCCCTCTATGTTGTCCACTGCTAAAGAGACCCAAGGATCAACAAATGTGATGGCGAGCATGTGGGCCATTGCATTGCGTGGTGCTTTCCCATCATTGCTCGAGGCATTATTAAAACTATTACCCCTTTCACTCATCACAACAGAGGTGGGCCCATGGATCATAGCTTTCTTCATCACACCAGTGCAATGCCTAATCCTCACAACTGTCGTGAGCCCACATATTTCATTTAGATCCAACTTATGCTAAATTAGCAAGCAAATTTTTCATTTTGGTTTAGCATTTTTATGTTCTGGCTTTAGCATTTTTAGTGTTGTAAGGATAATGATCTGCCATCGATGATGATGCCAATCCATGCTTTTGTACTAGAGGATAGGGCTTAAAGAGACTAATTTGTGTATCTTTAGATGATAGACTCTTAGTTAAAGAATACCTCGTGTGATAATGACTTCATTTAGCCCGGTGGTAATTTTTTCTATGCATGCACACACACCCATCCGCTGTTAACAGATGATCCAATGCACCTGCGCTGATGGAAGCCTCTGGACGCTAGCCTTATCACAAGCCCCCTCTACATTATCTCTCATTTTTTCCCTCCCTTTCTCTCCCCTGCCATGCGCTTGCGGACACCCCCTCGCCCTTCGTCTCCGCCGTGGTGGCGGGCAAGGACGGGAGTGTCGTGCGCGTCTATGGCTCTGACGGCTGCCCCCATCGAGTGGTGCATCCACATCTCCCTCTTCTACAAGGCTGCGATGCCCTTCCACTTCATGCCCCCTGAGCCGGCACCACTTAGTCACCCCGTGCTCTGCCTCTCTGTTGTTAGCGTGGAGGTCTAAGGCACTGTTGATGAGCTGCTGGGCCAGGTGGATGCACGGTTCGAGTGCAAGCCTCATGTCGTGCTATAGGAGTAGCCTTGCACGGCGTTGCTGTGTGGTCCGGGCTGCCCCACGACCTTGGATCCGGATAGCGTTTTGCTCCTCACCGTGTCACCATCCAAGTCCTCCCCCAAGCAGGGCCACATAGGCACTCGATGATCTCGCCTTTATAGCTAACCTTGCTCGCCTAAATTTTAGAACTATGTGCACCCATTTCTCCTCATGCCTGAGCTATCGGCCTTCATTTCTGGTTATCTCAATATTATTGCTTTATCAACCACACTGTTTTGCCTAATATATAACCATATTATTGCTTCGTTCTTAACACTATTTTGCCTAACAGATGAAACACATTTTTCAACTACATAGTCACATAGATAACCTTAAAAGCTAGTGGGCTCTCCTGTCGGAAGGTTACTTAACAAGGCTCCTTATCAAGAAAATGAACAATGACATGCACAATTCTGTTGGTCAATTGTTTCTTTCAGATTTTCGGTCAAGCATTGCTTTTGCTTCGTTCTCAACTAGAATCTAGTAAATTCACTATCATGCATCCTAACGGCTTCCCTCTTGTTTGTAGGGTCATGGTCCTGTAGATGAATTCCCGTACATGGACTTGCCTCAACACTTCAACCCCTACAAAGCATTTTCTTCAACAGTTACAAGCAATTTAGTTTTGCTACTAAAGCAGTTTTAGTTAGCTCATTATCCAAAATGAAAATTAAATGCTTGGCCAACAAAAGATATGAAGGGAACCAATAAGAATCGAAATAGGAAGAATCTTGGAGTGGAGATATGAAAGGAAGAAACATAGAAAATGCATTAATCAGACTTCGAATACCTGTTACTATTGATACTTTTGCCTCAACACTTGCTCAATGTTGGATGTATGCGATTTTGTTGATCATCTTGGGTTCTGTGGTTTTCTAGACGTTGCATGAGATTTTCTAGATCCAAACTGGTGGGGAATACATGTTACCTATGTGAAAGTTATAAAATGCTTACGATAGAAGAAGATGGGATGGTGAATCTACGTTTTCCAGTGGGCCTTCATTAGGAGCTACGCTCGTTTGGCATGCGTTCATCCGTTAAGCGCGCGGAGCTCTCCCGTTCCTACTGCTTTCCTTATCTGGCAAGCAAGTTGGTTAGTTTTCCAAAAAGGAGTGTGCAGTCGGATGGTGGGTTTTCTGCACGCTCAGGCTGTAGTAAAATTCATGTTTTAAATAGTATAGACTATAGTGGACAATAGAGGGTTAGAGGCTACCAAAATAATGTTGATTATAACGGTTAAGAAGAGCTCTCCGCTAAATACTAATAGCCACACAATCCTCTCTATGGAATGGGTAAATTATTTCAAATTCTTCAATCATTTTGGGATGGGATGGTTTGGTTTGGTGCAAGTGAGGCACATGTGTATATACCTAATCTCTATCTAAGGGTTTCTGCCAACCCGCTTTTCAATTTTTCAAAATACTCTTGCGCCCTTTGTCTCTCTATGTATGTGACCTAGACTTATGGCTCATGTTCTTATGAGTTAGAACAAATCGCGTCCAATGATGATATAGAGTCAAGTTGTAAGACATATTAGGTTTTGTTGTAGCACGCATGCACGTTTGCTAGTAACAAATAATTTCTCTATAAGGTTTACCAAAACACAAAGGAATTTTTTCTACTATCGAAAGGCTCAACTAGAAATCCATATCTATACCTGACATTAAGGACCCTTTGGATTGCAGGATAGGAAAAGAAAAAAAAACTCATGAATTGAGAGATATACTTCTCTAATCCTATAGGAATTGGAAACTGTTTACACCAAAATTTGGGAAGAAGAGCGCGGGAACTCGAAGCTTCCAAGATCGTATCATCAAGGAATCGATTGCATAAGGGTCGATATCAGCTGATTCAAACGCAGCACTAGAATCGGCTCTCTTCAGATGACGCTAGCAGATAACGACAAAAAGCTACGGTTGACGTCGGGAAAAACATGTCGGACTCTATAAAAAGGGAAAGATTAGGGTCTAAGTTATCTTAAATTAGGAATGTTTTCTCTTATGCCAAAGATTGTAATGAGTCGTACTTAAGTATGATTCATGCTTAGGTTTTGGGTATAAATATTGGACTCCGGCTATTGTAAAAGGACATCCAATCAATCAATACAAGTTATCTTTTTCAGCTTTACGCCAACCCTTAGGAGTAGGAGTAGTATAGATCTCGGCGAGTTCTTCAACAAGCAGGGCTGCATCGGTCTGGCTGACCTCCGGCTTGTCTGTAAGTACCATCATGGCTTATACTTCTATTTGTACGGCTGTATCGGTTAAGTTCGACCTCCACTACAAACTCTAGTATAAGCTAGTTATTGACTCATATCTAGTTCAAGTACGGCTGCATCGGTTAAGTTCAAACTCCACTGCTCGAATTAGATCAAGGTCAAGTTATCAGCTCTACCTAAGGGTGGCATCCTTCGGGTAGATACATTAAGTTACCGATCTTGTTGATGTTCTTATTGTTATTAATTTTCAGCAACATCAATCTGCCCGATCGAGATCGATCTAGATCGGCCTCACATCCTTTTAGTCTGTCGTTTGCTTTGTTACAATGCGATATTTCTTACTTTGAGCGATGGGTTATGTTTTATCGGCTGTTCTACCTCAATCTTGATCGTGCATAGTACGCGATTAAAGCATGTTCGATCTTAAGGAGATTTGCTGGCTGGTTAAATCTGGTCTATAGTTTGCTGTTATGGCTGCAACGATCCGGTCGATCCCCACCGATGGCACTTTAGATTGGAGGATGCTAGTTGGTAGATTTGTTCTCGATCAGGCGTGACCTTAACTATTTGCTATGTCTGCATTGGCTAAATAGCCGATCACCTATGCTTTAACGCCTACAGTGTGTCTCTATGATTATGTTAAATGTGAATAGATTTGTGTACTTTAAAGGTTTGATTTGTTATCTTTATCATGGCTGCCATCGATCCGGTCGAACCCCACTGTTAGAGATAGCAGGTTAAGTCTGATGAGTTCATAGATTTATCCATGTTAAATAGTTATTTGTTCACATGTTGTAGTCCTTTTTCCACCTGAATCGGCTATTTTAGCCGATTCGCCTGAGCGTCCACACATATAGCGTGTCTTCAGAAAGCCTATCAATGTATAGATGTTTTTACGAATTCTTTAGTTTTGATTTGTTATTATCATCATAGCTGCCATCGATCCGGTCGAACCTCACTGTTGATGGTAACAAAATAGATTTAGAGCGTTCGTAGATCCATTTGTACTAAATAGTCGATTTGTTCACATGCTATATCATTTCTCGTTAGATTCATCGGCTCAATGCTTTACACTGGCAATACTCACCTAGTTGATGATTTTAGTTTCATCTACGTGCATTGTACTTGTCAATATAAAATCAATCGCGACCCACGAGCTTCATAGTCCGTAAATAGCCATTTTCTTCGCGTATCGGCCGTTTAGTCAATTTTTTCCATCTGGCTGCTCCCGAAGCAGCACACTTGGAACTGTCTGGGCAAAACTGGCATGTTCCACCTTAAATTATTGATAAACTTTCTCTCCTTGTCAATTGCAGATCAAATTGACTGGCATGCCTTGGGAGAAATTCACAGGATCGACTACCCCTATGTTGAAGCCAAGCGGATCTCTAGCCTTGCTCCATCAAGCAGATCCTTCCGGCTTGCTATGTGCCCGACGCATCGACATGTTTTTGCGCCAACACACATTCTGGCACACTTGGTGGGACACCACAATTATCATGGCGGCTTATAACAATCATGACATCCTTATGGTACCTTATGAAGACCTACCTGATGAGGATAAAGATGTCATCAGCAAAGCAATAGAAGAATTTTAGAACAAGTGTTTGTTGTCCTACACCAAGACACATGACAATAAAGTTGTTCAGAAATATCCACTACCAAGAGTTCTGTTGCATGGGCAGACAGATGCAGATGAAGCTGAGGATAGACGTTTCTTTGTGGAGGCTGTAAACAAATCTGTTCATGATGCCATATTGAACCACAATATAGTTTTCTTAAACACATTCCACAACACCATGAAAGAGGTGTTTCATGGGTTTCCAAATGATCAGGTTGGGCCAGCTTATTACAACATTCTACATCTATCGACTCAGGGGACTAATCAAGCCGGTACTAGCCATCAAGAAGCAGCATTAGCTGGTAATGATGATATCCAGGCAATTCAGTGCTTATCTGAGCAAATTCAAGGTACCACCACCAATCAAGTACAAAATAATCCTAGATCAGTGATGCAGTATGTGCAACAACCGATGGGACAAGGTTAGAACCAGATTGTTAATTTTGGCACATCAGGCTAAATACCGTCATCGGCTCAAAAAATAGCGCCATTAGTTCAAAGGATTCATAGAGATATAGATCCTAACATTTATAACCAGAGACTTCAAGCAGCAAACCAGCAAAGGACCCAGCAGATAGAGATTCCACAAGGATATCATTATGGCACAGAGTACAACACCCTTCACATGATTCCAAATCCAGGGTATCAAGGCACCCAAACTTTTAATCCACAGATGGGTCAGCAATTGCAGAGAAATCCAAATTCAAATGCTGATGAGTTGTTGCTTAGAGTGACCGAGATGATGAAGAATCAGTTCGATTTGAAGCCAAAAGGGCATACCTTCTCATACAAATGCCCATATCCAGAGTGGTATGATTTGGTCGCTCTTCCTACAAATTATAGGCTCTCGGAGTTTGCTAAGTTCACTGACCAAGATAGCACAAGTACAATAGAACATGTCAGTTGGTATCTTACACAGTTAGTAGAAGCATCCGTTGAAGAGGCCCATCGAGTTCATTTCTTCTCCTTGTCTCTATCAGGGCTAGCCTTTACTTGGTTTTCATCGCTGTCAGTTAACTCCATTGCTAATTGGGCTGACCTAGAGAAGAAGTTTCATTAATATTGTTATACTGGGATAGGAGAAAAGAAAATTACCGATTTGATGACCATAAGGCAGAGAACTAATGAATCGGGCATCGAGTTTCTTCAGAGATTCTGAGAGACTAGGAATTTGTGCTTCTCATTAAACTTGACCATTGATCAACTAGCTGCTTTGGCCGTTCAAGGAATGTTACCATCGTGGAGAGAGAAGCTGTTGGGACAAGAGTTTGATAATTTAGGTCAGTTGGCTTAACGAGTGGCAGTGCTCAATAGCCAATTTCAGAATATGTGCAGAGATACCCAATTCTAGAAGAGTATCGCAATTGCCGAAACCTATAATCCATATTCAGTTGATGATGGCTATGAAGACGATGAAGAAGAAGAGGTTACCGCGGCTGAATGAAATTAGGGGTAAAAAGACAGTAATGGTGCCAAATCCTTGGGAAAGAGGAGTCAAAGAGAGCTATGATTTCGACATCACAAAATCAGACAAACTCTTTGATTTCCTGTTTGAGAAGGGACATATCAAGTTGCTCGACAATCATGTTATGTTGCCTCTTGATCAGTTGAAGAATAAGAAGTTCTGCAAATTTCTTAATGCTACTTCTCATTCCACTAATGAGTGTAGAGTTTTCCGGCAACATATATAGAGGGCTATTCAGCAAGGAAGGCTCAAATTTGATACACCTCGAAAGATAAAAGTTGATGATAATCCTTTCCCAAGAGATCAGAACATGATTGATGCTAGGTTGCTCAAAGGGAAGACTAAAGTCCTAACATCAGCAAGATTAAGAGAAACTAGAATAGTCGATCCTGACATACAAATATCGGCTGATGAATATAGAGAGATTAGAAGGCGTCGTGACCAACAAAAGAGCCGATATGAGCAGAGAGAAATGTCAAGGGATGGGGCAACAAGGCTGCGTGTTACATCTCGAATTCTGTTGAATAAATGACAACGGCAAAAGGAAAAGGATTATCAGCGTTGGTTGAAGGAGAAAGAATACCAGCGTCAACAAGAAGAGGAGAGGTATGAAAGAAAGCAAGCTGAATCACATTGGAATTGTCCTTTCTTCAGACATTATTGGAATGAAGGTTTGAAATTGCCTACTAGAAATAATTGCCCAGAGTGCAACGAGCAATATTGGGAGTTTAGGTAATCTTAAGCCAACCATCGATCTATCCATGTTCGAGATGAGTGTCATCACAATAGTATGGATCAGCGCTTAAAAAATAAGAGTGTTCATAATCGGCTGGGAAGCGAGTTGTTGATCAAAACTGGTCTGATTATGAGGAAGAAAGTAATGAGGAAGAATATGTTTAGCAGGAAGGCCAATGGTGTCTAGGAGGTTTGACAAGAAGTCAGAAAAGAAGGGTGCAACGCCTAAGAAACAGAGAGCTAGAACAGGCTCAGACATCTAGAAGACCTCAAGTGTGGCGTGCTAAACAAACAGCTGATAGAGGGCAACCATCGGCTAATATTCAAATGGTTTTTCTATTGCCGTCAGAATTTAGAGCTCCAGCAGACTAAGAAGTTTATTTAGATTTTAATGAATCGGAGTATGAGAAAATAGTTGCCAAGTTAACAGTGATACAACAGGCTATATTTGATAAGCCAATCAAACATCGGCACTTAAAGGCTCTATATGTAAAAGGTTTTATTGATGGGAAGCCAATGTGCAAGATATTGGTGGATGGAGGTGCTTCTGTCAATCTTATGACTTACACTACTTTTCGTAAACTTGGTGAGGGACCAGGAGATTTGATTGAGACCAACATGATGCTTAAGGATTTTGGAGGTAATGTATCTAAGACCAGGGGCAATGAACGTCGAACTAACAATCGGAAGTAAGACTTTGCTCACCACATTCTTCGTCATTGATGGAAAAGGTTCATACAGTTTATTCCTTGGTCGAGATTGGATTCATGCAAACTATTGTGTACCATCAACCATGCATCAATATTTGATTCAGTGGCATGAAGATGATGTTGAGCTGGTTCACGCTGATGAATCTGTGAGTATTGCAACAGTCGATCCAGTATATTGGGAGCTAGAAGACTTCGAGTGTTTTTCTGACAAGCTATGGGAAGGAGGCTTCATTAGAGTCAACGATGAAAGGCAATAGCCGATCCATGCAGTCAGCTTTGAGAATTTCTTTTAATGGATAATCCAATAGATGGTACAGATGGTAAACTAGGATATAGCTTTACGTCGGCCGATGAATTAGAAGAGATAGATATTGGTTCTAGAGATAGGCCTAGGCTGACATATATAAGTGCCAAGTTGGATCCTGAGTATAAGCAAGAGTTAGTAGATTCATTAAAGGAATTTAAAGATTGTTTTGCTTGGGAATACTATGAGTTGCTTGGTCTAGACCGATCAATTGTTGAACATCTGTTGGCACAAAATTTCGTCCCGTGCCGAGGGCACACAAGCAAGACGGAAGGGTCCGCTTGATGGACCTGGAGATCCACCTAGCTTTAGCGCAGGGATGGTCGATCATGCGCACTCCTCCCGAGACGTGCCAGTCAATTTGACCCTGCAATTGACAAGGAGAGAAAGTTTATCAGTAATTTAGGGCGGAACTTGCTGGTGTTGTCAAACAGTCCGGAATGTGCGGCTCTGAGAGCCAATATGAAAGAAGATTGACTAAATAGTCGATTCCAACATATTTATAAGAGTAAATCAGTTAACGCTCATGGGGTTGTGCAAGAAGAATTGGTTATCACTCAGGATAGATCTCGTTATTTAGACAAACATGAGTCAATAGCAATAAGATATCAACAATAATTAGTTTATGCAAAGCCAATGACTGCAAGTAACCGAACCTCTTTTATATAAAAGAAACAGCTCATCACCTTTCAACCATTTAATAAAGATAAATCTAATGAACATATTAGATCTTATCTATCGCTATGACCAGTGGGGCATGAGGCAGAATCATGCAGGCCATAGAAACAACAATAGACTCGATGGCCCTAACTTATTACTAATTCAGTGGGGCATGAGGCAGAATCATACAGGCCGTAATACAATAATAAGATTATGGGGCTAACACATCTTTCAACCTATCCCTACTTCAATGATCTCATGATGCAAACTGTTCGTGAAAGCACTCGATATCAGCTAAAACAGCCGATTGAGGCATAACGCACAGTTAAGGTCATGCCCTCTCAGGAACAAACCTCCCGAATAATAATCCCTACTACATGGTGCTAACAGTGGGGTGTGAGGCAGAATCACACAGACCGTGATAACGGGCCATGGAATGGTTCTCACTAGCCAATAGATCTACTCAAGATCAGACATGCCTTAACCGCACACTATGCATG
The DNA here is from genome assembly GCF_019320115.1 of Miscanthus floridulus. Taxonomy (NCBI): domain Eukaryota; kingdom Viridiplantae; phylum Streptophyta; class Magnoliopsida; order Poales; family Poaceae; genus Miscanthus; species Miscanthus floridulus. Next base: position 8,067,358 of record NC_089593.1, on the reverse strand, counting down.
ATCAAGATTGACATAAAACAACCGATAAAACATAACTCGTTGTTTAAAGTGCAGATTAGATCAGTTTAGATTAACAAACGATGGATTAAACAAGATATAAGGCCGATCTAGATCAATCCCAGTCGAGCGAAGTGATATTGTTGTAATTAAATAAATAATGGAAGCAATAAGCAATATCGGTAACTTAATGAATCTATTCGAAGGAATGCCACCCTTAGATAGAGCCGATAACTTGACCTTAATCTAGTTTGAGCAGTGAAGGTTGACCGGATCGATGCAGCCTTACTTGAACTAGACAAGAATCGATAACTAACTTATACCAGAGTCGCAGTGGAGGTCGATCAGATCGATGCAGCCATATGAACAGAAGTATAAGCCATAAAGGTACTTATAGACAAGCAGTGGAGGTCGACCAGATCGATGCACCCGTACTTGAACTCGCCGAGATCTACTCTACTCCTACTCCTAAGGGGTGGTTAGAGCCAAAAAAAGTAAGTAACTTGTATTGGATTGATTGTGTGTTTTTACAATAGCCAGAGTCTGATATTTATACCTGGAGTCTAAACATGAATCATACTCGAGCACGACTTGTTATAGACTTTGGCATAGAAGAAAACATCTCTAATTTAAGATAACTTGGACCCTAATCTTTCCCTTTTTGTAGAGTCCGATATGCAATTTCCTGGTGCCAACCATAGCTCATCATCGCTATCTGCTGACGTCATCCAAAGAGATCCGATTCCAGAGTCGTATCTAAATCAGCTGATATTGATCCTCAGGCAATCGATTCCTTGATGGGTACAATTTTGGAAGCCTTCGAATTCCTGAATTCTTCTCTCCAAATTTTGGTGTAAACAACATCAGTTGCCAATCAAACCTGGATATTGGCCGTTTAAATAAGCTCTGAGGAGATTCAACCCAAATGTTCTTGATGATATCAAGGAGACTGAAAGATTACTAGAAGCAAAATTTATCCGACCGTTCCGATATGCAAAATGGATATCGAATGTTGTTCCTATGTATAAGAAAAATGGGAAGTTGAGAGTTTGCATCGACTTCAGATATCTAAACAAGGCTACACCCATGGATGGTTATCCGATGTTGATAGCTGATATGTTGGTAGATGCAGCAGCCGGGCACAAGGTTATTAGTTTTATGGACGGCAATGCAGGATATAATCAAATTTTTATGGCTGAGTAAGACATAGCAAAAACAACTTTTAGATGCCCTAGCGCAATCGGTTTATTTTAATGGGTTGTGATGACTTTTAGTTTGAAGAATGCCGGTGCAACTTATCAGAGGGCAATGAATTATATTTTTCATAAGTTGATCGGCAGGATCGTTGAGATCTACATTGACGATGTGATGGTGAAATCTAAGGGATATAAGGAACACCTAGCTAATTTGTGGGAGACTCTAGAGTGCACGAGAAAACACGGTCTAAAGATGAATCCCAATAAGTGTTCCTTTGGAGTATCAGCTGGACAATGTTTGGGTTTCATGGTCCATGAGAGAGGAATCAAAATTGGTTAAAAAGTATGAAAGCAATTGATGAGGCAATGCCCTGACTACTAAAACAGAGTTACAATCTTTGCTTGGCAAGATTAATTTTATTATGAGGTTTATTTCAAATTTGTCAGAAAGAGTTCTGCCATTTTCTCCCTTGGAAGTTGAAAAATGATCAAGAATTTAAGTGGGGTGACGTGCAACAAAAGGCGTTTGAGGAGATAAAAGAATACATGAAGTGTCCACCTGTGCTGGTCCCTCCTCAACAAGGTAAACCTTTTAAGTTGTACATATCGGTCGATGACCAAACGATTAGATCAGCCTTGATGCAAGAGTTTGAAGGGAAAGAAAGAGTTGTTTTCTATCTAAGTAGAAGGATTTTGGATCTAGAAACAAGATATTCTCCCATCAAAAAGTTATGCTTGTGCTTATATTTCTCTTGCACTAAGTTGCGACATTACTTGTTATTGGCTGAGTGTACAGTTGTTTCCAAGGCTGATGTGATCAAGCACATGCTATCAATGCCAATATTAAATGGAAGAATGGGGAAGTGGATTCTTGCGTTGTCGGAATTTGACTTGAGGTACGAATCGGCTAAAGTAGTCAAAGGGCAAGTAATAGCCGATTTTGTCACCCAGCATCATAAGCCGAGTATTGGCTATGTAGAACCGGTACCTTGGGCATTGTTCTTTGATGGGTCATCATGCAAGCAAGGTGGTGGCATTGGAATTGTTATTATTTCACCTCGGGGGGCAAGTTTTGAGTTTGCTTTTCCAACTGAACCAATGATTACCAACAACCAAGCAGAATATAAAGCTATTCTTAAGGGGCTTCAACTTCTTCATGAAATAAAGGCCGAGGCAATTGAAATATTTGGAGATTCACAGTTAGTTATTAATCGGTTGATTGGCCTATATGAATATAAAGAAGATACTCTGAGGAGGTACCATGATGAGTGCCAAAGGTTAGTCAAGGAGTTTCCTCATGTTTCTCTTCAACACATTCCGAGAGCACAGAATCAAGAGGCTAATCGCTTAGCTCAAAGTGCATCAGGTTATCAAGTGTTTCAAGAAGTCTTAAGTAGTAAAACCTTGAATAACGATTGGAGAGTTGAAATAGCCAATTACCTTAAGAATCCATCATAGAATGTTATCAGGAAGCTAAGGTATATATCGACTAAGTATGTTTTGCTAGATGATCAGCTATATTACAAAATAGTCGATGGGGTGTTGCTTAATTGCTTAAATCAAGAAGAAGCTAAGGTGTTGATGGGTGAAGTACATGAAGGGATATGTGGAGCTCATCAATCGGCTTATAAGATGAAATGGATTATTCGCAGGACTAGATATTTCTGGCCAACAATTCTAAAAGATTGTTTTGAATATTATAAAGGGTGCTAGGATTGTCAACGTTTTGATAATGTTCAGAAATCGCCCGCATCGGCTATGAATCCAATAATCAAACCATGGCCGTTTTGAGGTTGGGGGATTGATCTAATTGCCTAGATTTTTTCGTCTTCAAGTAAAGGACATAAGTTCATATTGGTAGCGACGGATTACTTCACTAAGTGGGTTGAGGCAATTCCTTTGAGAATGGTAACCTCAAAGAACATGGTCGATTTTGTCAAGGAGCATATTGTGTATCGCTTTGGGATTCCTCAAACTATCACTACCGATCAAGGGACAATGTTCACATCAAAAGAGTTCGGAGATTTTGCTGCCAGTATGGGAATTAAGTTGTTAAATTCTTCTCCTTACTATGCTCAGGCTAATGGCCAGGTAGAAGCGTTCAATCATATTATGATTAAGCTGATCAAGAAAAAGATTGAAGAGCAGCCAAGGAAGTGGCATTCAACGCTTAATGAGGCACTATGGGCATATAGGATGGCCTATCATGGATCAATTAAAATGTCACCTTATGAACTGGTGTATGGTCATAATGCAGTCCTTCCTTGGGAGATTCAAACTGGATCAAGGCATGTCACATTGCAAAATGATTTATCAGTCGAAGTCTACAAGAATCTTATGATAGACGACTTAGAGGAGTTGAGTTGCCATCGGCTGCATGCTCTTGAGAATATCGAAGCCAATAAACTAAGGATTGCAAAGTATTACAATAAAAAGGTCAAGAGCAAACAATTTTCTGAATGAGACTTAGTCTGGAAAGTGAAATTGCCGATCGGATCAAAGGATAGCAAGTTTAGCAAATAGTCACCTAATTGGGAAGGACCTTATCAGATTAAACATTGTGCAATTGACAATGCTTATATTTTGGAAACACTAGGAGGAGAAGAAGAGTTTGACAGAGCAATCAATGGAAAATATCTAAAGAAATATTATCCTAGCATTTGGATTAATATTTGATAGCCGATTTGTTCGGTCGTCGACTCTAATAGCCGATACCAGAAGGGTATCGCCTCTAGTTCAAAAATAAACCCGAAGGGGTAAAAGCCGGTATGATATGTATCGCCTATAGAGCAAGAACAAACATAGATTGGTATATGGAATATGAGTACAAGAAACCACCTAAAATGAAGAAATTGTTTGCTAGCTTCTCCTATTACAAGCTAAAGGCCGGGAAACACTTTATTCACTATGTCTTCGGCCTGGGAAGCAAGGGCTATGGAGTTGGCGGCATTGAAGAAATCCTTGACCAGGCGCTCATAATCCTCAGGGTGTTTGGTGGCTAGAAAACCATGGGGAAGAAGTCGAAGCTCATGGCCAGAGCGAGCTTATGCAGCAGCCAATGCCATGGCAGCACCATGATGAACACCGTGGAGAGCAACCTCTCTGACGCGGTTTGGGACATCGTACAAGCGAACCACCGGTGCGGCACCCCTGGCTTTGACGAATCCTGCTGCTTACTCTATAGCTGACTAAAGGCTTTACCAACTAGGCCGATAGATCTAGAAAGATTCGAGGAAGGGATGATCAAGATCTTGAAGACAAAAACTAAGAAGAGACAGAAAATTGTGGTAGGCATCTCACCCATGATTCTGGCCTCGGCATTGGCCAACCTCTCCTCCACCTAATTGGCCTCGGAGGGTGATCAGCGCTGAACCAAGGTGGTCAGAGCCGATTCCGCGATGGAGAGGCAGTCAGCGAGCTTCTAGCCAGCCCGATCAAAGGATGCAATCAGATCATCATTGTCGATCTGCTTCCTTGGGTAGCAGGGGAGCAGGCGGCGAATCGTTGATGAAGACGACCTCGGAGGCTGAGTGGAGTCGGCCCTATGTTCCAAGATGATGGGAACATCCTGAGTTGTATCCTCCTAATGATGAAGACGCTGGCATGGTGACATAGACCCATCAAAGGCCTCTTCAGCAGACCTCTTGCTGTTCTCTATGTCTTCGAGCCTATTGGAAAGCAAAATCACACCAAAGACACGGAAGGTTTGGGATGAAGCAGGTTGTTTTTTATCCACAACCATGGCCCGTATATATAGCCTAGGAGGTGAGAAGATAGGTTTCATCGAGGTTACAGAATTAAAGTCAGTTATGAAAACGGATCAACACTCCGGAAATTCAGGGGACAAATCATGAAGAAACAGCAGATTTGAACATATTGCTTCCCATAATTACAAGATACCAAAGTTTTACATTAACTGACGATCAACCCACTAAGACTTCTTTGGATTGAAGGGAGTTCGAATCCCCACAAGGCCAAAGGTCATCATGGACCGAGCCATGTTGGCCCGCTGATAGAAGTGCATCAGGGAAGAGAAAAGGTCGCCTGCTTTAAAGATACTCAACTGATTCCTCGGTGGCTGGGAAACAATGGGAAAGAAAGCCGCCTGCTAAAAGACGCCCATTTCTCGGTGGCTGGGAAACCATGGGAAAGAAGTCTGTGGTTTCCCCGATAGGCATTTGACAAGGCGAACAAGGGAAAGGTGTCCACACATTTTACCCCTTGTAAACAGTAGAACAGCTCTGCGATCATAGTGAGAAAACTCAGGTGGTGTCACAAGAGTTCTTCTAACCGTAGTGGCTGATCCTCTTACTCGACAAGGTGCTAAAATGAGTGACACAATCACCCTATGCCCAAGAATTCTTCTAACCACTCAAGACCCTCGTAGCAAGGAATTAGACCATGGAGGGTCTGGTGGAGCCAAAGGCACTCGAGGAAGCAAGCAGAAGAGAAATATAACTGAGTTGTTGAGTTGCTCTCGCCAGAATCGGATAGACATTTATAATCGATTTGGAGAGATGGATCCAAGCGCCCGTGAAACAATGGTGTTCTCGTGAAGCTTTGAAGCATGGGCTCATAAGCAGGCAAGGACGGTGACAGGTAGTAGGCCCTAGATCAAGATTCTCTTCCATGACCATGGACCTATCGGGGGTACATACGTGGTAATTTTGGAATAAAATTACTTTTATCCCAAAATTGGGGGCATGTGTTTACACCAAAATTTGGGAAGAAGAGCGCGGGAACTCGAAGCTTCCAAGATCGTGTTATCAAGGAATCGATTGCATAAGGGTCGATATCAGCTGATTCAAATGCAGCACTGGAATCGGCTCTCTTCAGATGATGCCAGCAGATAACGACAAAAAGCTACGGTTGGCGTCGGGAAAACATGTCGGACTCTACAAAAAGGGAAAGATTAGGGTCCAAGTTATCTTAAATTAGGAATGTTTTCTCTTGACAAAGATTGTAATGATTTGTACTTAAGTAGGATTCATGCTTAGGTTCTGGATATAAATATTGGACCCCGGCTATTGCAAAAGGACATCCAATCAATCAATACAAGTTACCTTTTTCGGCTTTATGCCAACTCTTAGGAGTAGGAGTAGTGTAGATCTCAGCGAGTTCTTCAACAAGCAAGGCTGCATCGGTCCGGCCGACCTCTGGCTTGTCTGTAAGTACCGTCATGGTTTATACTTCTGTTTGTACGGCTGCATTGGTTAAGTTCGACCTCAACTGCGAACTCTAGTATAAGCTAGTTATCGACTCTTATCTAGTTCAAGTATGGCTGCATCGGTTAAGTTCGCCCTCCACTGCTCAAATTAGATCAAGGTCAAGTTATCGGCTCTACCTAAGGGTGGCGCCATTCGGGTAGATTCATTAAGTTACCGATCTTGCTGATGTTCTTATTGTTATTAATTTTTAGCAACATCAATCGGCCCGATCGAGATCGATCTAGATTGGACTCACATCCTTTTAGTCCATCGTTTGCTTTGTTACAATACGATATTTCTTACTTTGAGCGACGGGTTATGTTTTATCGGCTATTCTACCTCGATCTTGATCGTGCATAGTATGCGGTTAAGGCATGTCCAATCTTGAGAAGGTTTGCTGGCTGGTTAAATCTAGTCTATAGTTCGTTGTTATGGCTGCAACGATCTGGTCGATCCCCACTGATGGCACTTTAGATCGGAGAATGCTAGTTGGTAGATTTGTTATCGACCAGGCGTGACCTTTACTGTTTGCTATGCCTGCATCGGCTAAATAGTCGATCACCTATGCTTTAACGTCTATAGTGTGTCTTCATGATTCTGTTAAATGTGAATAGATCTGTGTACTTTAAAGGTTTGATTTGTTGTCTTTATCACGGCCGCCATCGATTCGGTCAAACCCTACTGTTAGAGATAGCAGGTTAAGTCTGATGAGTTCATAGATTTGTCCATGTTAAATAGTTGATTGTTCACATATTGTAGTCCTTTTTCCACCTGAATCGGCTATTTCAACCGATTCGCCTGAGCGTCCACACATATAGCGTGTCTTTCGGAAAGCCTGTCAATGTATATATGTTTTTATGGATTCTTTGATTTTGGTTTGTTATTATCATCATAGCTGCCATCGATCCGGTCGAACCTCACTGTTGATGGTTACAGATTAGATTCAGAGCGTTCGTAGATCCATTTGTACTAAACAGTCGATTTGTTCGCATGCTATATCATTTCTTGTTAGATTCATCGGCTCAATGCTTTACACTGGCAATACTCACCTAGTTGATGATTTTACTTTCATCTGCGTGTATTGTACTTGTCAATATAAAATCAATCATGACCCATGAGCTTCATAGTCCGTAAACAACCGATTTCTTCACGTATCGGCCGTTTAGTCGATTTTTCCTATCTGGCTGCTCCCGAAGCAGCACACTTGGAACTGTCTGGGCAAAACCAGCATGTTCCACCTTAAATTACTAATAAATTTTCTCTCCTTGTCAATTGCAGGTCAAATTGACTGGCACGTGTCGGGAGGAATTCGTAGGATCGGTTACCCCTGCGTTGAAGCCAAGCGGATCTCCAGCCTTGCTCCATCAAGCAGATCCTTCCAACTTGCTATGTGCCCGGCGCATCGACATGTTTTTGCGCCGACAGAAACAAAGTGATGTGAATGTTGGTTCTCAAATTATTGTTCCTATGAATTCATGCCATCTCCCTAAAGTAGCTACTAGTATTTTTTAAGATCATCAAATCTTGTATTCTTCTAATTCTGAATCTGCATGCCAGATTCTAGAACAAGCTTCTAACAAATTTGGCTCTCTCTATTTCTGATAATGGCAAGTTGGTTGGTCCAGAAGGTATGCTAGTTGCAACCAAGATTGACTTGTCTGATGTTTCAATTAATAATGGTTCATCCAAGGAAATATTGGAGGAAGAGACTGTTTTGTATCATGACGATTCTCATATTGCTGACGTGAAGAGCAATGGACAAAACATTGCTTGTTGCTACCCAATGTAAGTCTGAAGATAACGATGCTCATGATGATGACATGAAGGAAGATGCTAGAATTGTGTCCAAGCCGAGGACAGCTTTGTTTCAAGGGGGAGAGGATGATGAGCCCATAGCTCCTCAAGATGTTCATGGAGACATGTCTAGCGATAATTCAAATATAGCAGCCGGTAATTCTCTAATATCATCTGGTCTTCAATTTGGAGCTATTTATTTTGATGAGAAATATGGCAAAAATATGGAGAAATTTACTAGCGCCGGCCTATCATCATATATATTTTTTAGAGGTGCTTTATTGCTTGGAAAAGAGAAGAAAAGGGCAGCCAAGGAAATATGTCAATATGGAGACCATGCGCGTGGAAATAAAGGACCGCCCAATCTGAATACGTGAACTTTATTTGGTTAATTGTCTAGTCACGTGTGTGCGCGTCAGACTCGTCGTGCGAATCCTGGAGTCATGGTTGGCCTGCGAGCCATATAACCTGGACGCTGTCCTGTAATAGATGAGATTGGATTTTATTTTGTGAGTGCTTCGCCTAGGGTTTCTCCTATGAACAGTGAGAGGACGTCTCCTCTCATCTACCCTGCCAATCCATCCAGATTGAGAATTGTGCGCGATCAAGTTTCGTTTTGGGCGCGTCTTGGATTTCTGTGAAATCCTCGTCTTCTAATCGTGGTTCGTCGTGGCTGTGGGTGGAAGAAGTTATCTAGGGTTTGGTTTGCAACTCTTGTAAGTCGACCTTTTATCTGGTTACTGAACGTGTTGCTGCAATATCAAGTTGATTGATTTTGCTTGGCCGAGATATATAGCTATTTTATTCAGCCAATTGGCTTCTTTATTAGTGCCGAATTCAACATCCTGTTATTGCTAGAATATTTGAGTCCGAATCAATTTTCTATTCCTGCATTGAACAATTGAGAGAGGCTTTGCTACTTGTGCCGACCATCATTTATCTGGGATATAGCAGACGCCTAGTGCAATATTGACAAACTTTATTACAGAGAAGCTAGCGTCCTAAGCATTACGTTGGTACTTGTGTTTTATTGGTCAGTCGATACTTGTGAGTTGGCTGGATATAATTTTTGCTCCAATCTTATTGCCGAAAATTCAGAGAGCTTATTTTCGTGTGATTGCTGTACCGTGAAAGATTGGGCATTATTTCGGGCATCGTAGGTGTGTCCTTATCACGAAGGAAAGTAGATGAGATGGCCTTTGGTAGGAGCTCAGGTGAAACAAAGGAACTGGCCGCTGCTCACATTTTTTAAATCTGAAAGCAAAGCTAGCTGTTACAAGTGTCAAAGTACCTATATATACACACGCACATGTGTATGCCTTGCATACATTTCCTTTGCTGATCTGCATTCCATAGAAGCCCCAACACCATCGGGTCATCTCCAAGCACATCAATAGATCTGATCAAACACTTCATATATGGTGAATCATAAGTCTCATAATTTCATTTTCCTTTGCCAATAGAAGTACTGGAAGTAAAATTTGATTGTTTGTTGCACATTCTCAAAAATCAGGTATTGGTAAAATAAACACACAACACATTTGCCAAGGATGCAAACTATCGCCACCATCCCCAAAATGATGATGAGTTTGTCCCTCCTAGCATAGGAGATTCATCACAACCATCATCTAGTAACAAACCCATACATACATCAAAACTATCAGGGGCTTGTTGTGTACAGGAAATCTTAACCGGACATGAGAGCCTCAGCAAAAGGAACTTCTGTATGGAAGTTGAAGTTTTCCAAGCTTTGGTCCACATGTTGTGTGAGAAACAACTACTTATTGATTCCAGATCTATCTCAGTAGAAGAGCAAGTTGCTATATTCTTGTACGCAATAGCAAAAAATGTAAGTAATGAGACCTTGCAATATGAATTTTAACACAGTAGAGAAACAAAAAGTCGTCATTTCAGTGCAATGCTTGATGCAATTACACAGCTTACATGCATATACGTACACCCACCTTCCCTACATCCTCGTCAGATCTTGAGAAGACCAAGCTTGGTGTCATGACCATGGTTGAGACAGGAAAAATAGATGACTAGGGGCGCAAGAAAATTTCACATTCGCTCACCATAGGAAAATCTCACATTGCACCATGTGTCGTTGACCGCACGAACAAATGGTGCAATGGAAGTGAATTTTTGGCATATAAGCAAGTCAATGTGGACCTGTGTAGGGTCGAGATGGCAGACTAGATGGGGGTGAATAGTCATTTCTAAAATTAATCGCACCGGCTAACCGAAACAAATACGGAATTTAAACTAACGGTATAGCCAAGATTACACCCCTCTGTCTAAGTTTTCTAGCACCCTACAAACACTAGTAGAGAAACGACTTTTGATCCACTTCGAAATTTGGCTTTAGTCCCGGTATTTTTCGCGCCCAGGACTAGAGAAACCTTTAGTCCCGGTTGATAGCTCCAACCGGGACTAAAGGTCCCTGCCCAACGGCTACTGCAGCAGGCTTTTGCTGCAGGAGACCTTTAGTCCTGGTTGGAGCTACCAACCGGGACTAAAGATTAACTTTTACTCCCGCTTGGTCCCTCCAACCGGGAGTAAAAGTCAACTCCCGGCTGGAGGCTCCGTAGGAGACTAGAAAGGGGCCTTTAGTTCCGGTTGTTGTCTCCAACCGGGACTAAAGGTCCCCTCCTATATACCCCTTCTTCCTTCCCGAGCCCGAGCCACTTCGAGCTCAGTATTCTTGCTTCATCGTCGGCCTCTCTTCTTCCTCATCGCCGGTAATCACAAGATTTCTTCGATTCCTCCATCGATTCTTCAGTTCTAAAGGTTACCAACTTTATACTCTCATGTTTCATCAGTAGCATATCTCATTTTGTGGACTAGATATATGTTGTTTTTTATGGTGGATTTTTTTTATTTGTAAGCCATTTAAGCTCAAAATCACTTTAAAGTTTGCATATTTGGATGAAGGAAGGTTAAAGTAGTTATTCAAAACTAGTATTCAGCTTTCATTTCTCACATGCATAGAACACTTCATGGTTTAGAGATATAGAGAATTTTAGAGTTTTTTTAATTTTATTTGTTTATAAAATGATAAATTTATATTATATTAAAAATGAGTATAGAGAGTAGATAGCAACTGCTTCTGGGTCCTCGGCCTCTCATCGGGTTCCAAAGCGACTAAGGCCGGACCTCCCTCTCATTGCATGCGGCAAGTATGAGGAGAAGATTGTGATGGAGTACCGGGTGAGGAAGGAGTGTCCCAACAAGGGCCGTATCTTCTACAAGTGTTCGGATCACAATGTGAGTTATTTTGTCGCATTTGATGATTATGGTTAATTTATACTTATTTTCATGATGATTGTGATTAAAGTTCTAATTTTTTGTTTTAATTTTAGTGGGATGGCACTGGATGTTTAGGCTGGTACTGAGAGGAAGGGTATGTTGAACACATGCAAAACTCTCTTGCACAGGCGGCTAAGGCGGCTGATGAGGCAGTGATCCTGCGGAAGAAGCCCATAGATGTTGAACAAACGCATGATCTGTCTGTTTTAGTTGGGATTGGTCGCGAAATCCTTATGCCGCTGAAGTGCATTTTAGCTTTAGTTTTTTAGTGGTAGTTGGGATTGTCTATATTGTAGCGAGACTTTCATAAATTAATACCTTGTGTGGTGGCATGCAAGTCGTATAATTAACTAATTATGTTCTAGGTTTTAATATGGCATATATGTCATGTAATGCAGATGGGCTGACATTGGATGTACAATGCTGATCCCCGCTCCCAAGAGTTCATTGAAGGCGTGCATTCTTTCTTACGTGTGGCCGAGGCAAACAAACACGATGGTTTCATGTGCTGCCCATGTGCCATATGTAAGAATTTGAAGGAATATGCTAGCTCAAGGAGTCTTCATTCACACTTGTTGAAGTCGGGTTTCATGTCAAACTATATTTGTTGGACGAAGCACGGAGAAACCGGGGTTGTAATGGAAGAAGGTGAAGAAGAACAATAGGACGATGATGACATTATTGCTGAATATGGTGCCTTTAATGATACTGCAATAGGGGAAGCTGAAGAAGAGGTAGGGGCAGAAGATGAGCCCGCTGATGGTCTTGGTCAGGCCATTCGTGACACACAAAGAGAATGCGAAAGTGAAAAGGAGAAGATCAAGTTCGAGCGCATGCTAGAGGATCACAAGAAATTGCTATACCCAACTTGTGATGCGGGGTAGAAAAAGTTGAGTACCACACTGGAATTGCTGCAATGGAAGGCAAAGAATGGTGTATTTGACAAGGGATTTGGGGAGTTACTAAAAATCCAAAAGAAGATGCTTCCGAAGAATAACGAATTACCTGCCACTATGTACGAAGCAAAATAGGTAGTCTGCCCTTTGGGATTAGAAATCCAGAAGATACATGCATGTCCTAATGACTGCATTCTCTACCGTGGCGAGGACTATGAGAAGTTAGATGCATGCCCGGTATGTCATGCATCGCGGTATAAGATCAGGCGAGATGACCCTGGTGATGTTGAGGGCGAACATCCCACAAAGAAAATCTCTGCCAAGATTATGTGGTATGCTCCTATAATACCACGCTTGAAACATCTATTCAGAAACAAAGACCATGCAAAGTTGTTGCAATGGCACAAAGAAGACCGTAAGGTAGACAATATGTTGAGACACCCTGCTGATGGGTCCCAGTGGAGAGCAATCGATAGAGAATTTTCAGAGTTTGCAAATAACGCAAGAAACTTAAGGTTTGCTTTAAGTACGGATGGTATGAATCCTTTTGGGGAGCAGAGCAGTAGTCATAGCACTTGGCCTGTTACTCTATGTATCTACAACCTTCTTCCCTAGTTATGCATGAAGCGTAAGTTTATTATGATGCTAGTGCTCATTCAAGGCCCAAGGCAACCTAGCAACGACATCGATGTGTACCTGAGGCCACTAGTTGAAGAACTTCTACTTTTGTGAAACAGACCAGGTGTACGTGTGTGGGATGAGCACAAATAGGAGCACTTTGACCTGCAAGCATTATTGTTCATAACAATCAATGATTGGCCTGCTCTAAGTAATCTTTCAGGACAATCAAACAAGGGATATAATGCATGCACGCACTGTTTCGATGACATTAAAGGTATATTCTTGAAAAAATGTCGAAAGGTCGTGTACCTTGGCCATCGTCGATTTCTTCCTGCGAATCACCCCCTAAGAAAGAAAGGCAATCATTTTAAAGGTAAGGCAGACCACCAGACCAAGCCGAGCAACCGAACTAGTGAAGATGTACTCAATATGGTCAAGGATGTGAAAGTAATATTTGGAAAGGCACATGCCAACGAACCTGTTCCGAACGATGCCGACAGTCATGCATCCATGTGGAAGAAGAAGTCCATATTTTGGGAGCTACCCTGTTGGCAAGTCCTAGAGGTCTGTAGCACGATCGACGTGATGCACCTAACGAAGAATCTTTGTGTGAACCTGCTAGGCTTCATGGGTGTGTATGGGAAGCCTAAGGACACACTTGAAGCACGACAGGACCTGCAGTGTTTGAAAGAACAAGACAACCTGCATCCAGAGAAGACAGATGATGGACGCCATTACTTAAGTCCTGCCAGCTACACTCTTAGCAAAGAAGAGAAGGAAAGCATGTTTGAATGCCTAGCAAGCATCAAGGTACCATCTGGATTCTCCTCGAATATAAAGGGTATAATAAATGTGCAAGAGAAGAAATTCCTAAACTTAAAGTCCCATGATTGCCACGTGCTCATGACGCAGTTGCTTCTAGTTGCATTAAAAGGAATTCTACCTCCAAATGTACGTCTAGCCACCGTGAAGCTATGTGCATTCCTCAATGCAATTTCTCAGAAGGCAATCGATCCAATGGATCTAGCTAAACTATAGAATGATGTGGTTCAATGTCTTGTTAGCTTTGAGTTGGTGTTCCCTCCTTCCTTCTTTAATATCATGACACACCTCCTAGTTCACCTGGTCAAGGAGATTAGCATTCTCGGTCCTGTGTTCCTGCACAACATGTTCCCCTTTGAGAGGTTCATGGGAGTCCTAAAGAAATATGTTCACAACCGTGCTCGGCCAGAAGGAAGCATCGCCAAGGGCTATAGAACAGAGGAGGTCATTGAGTTTTATGTTGACTTTATTCCTGACCTTGACCCGATTGGTGTTCCTGAATCACGATACGAGGGGAGACTAAGTGGAAAGGGGACACTAGGGAAGAAACCATATATTGGTATGTAGGACAATTATTTTAATAAAGCACACTACACAGTTCTGTAAAACTCCTCGTTGGTGGATTCGTATATCGAGACACATAAAGAGTTGCTCCGATCCGTGTTTCCAGGGAAGTCTGAAGCTTGGATTACGCATCAGCACATGGAAACTTTCAGCAACTGGTTGCGAAAAGAATGTCAGGGTGATGAGAGTATTGATGAGCAATTGTATTTGTTGGTTAGGCAGTCATCATGGCATATCCTCACATACAAAGGGTATGAGATAAATGGGAATACATTTTACACAGTAGCCCAAGATAAAAGGAGCACCAACCAAAATAGTGGTATCCGCATAGATGCCACCGACCCTAATGGAAATAAGCAAACATATTATGGCCGTATAGAAGAGATATGGGAACTAAACTATGCACCTACTTTATTAGGTGTTTCCTTTTTTCTATGTTCAGATTAAATTTGTGTTTGATGGTGGGATTTCCATGTCGCACAAAGCAAAAAGCAAAAGCAATGCATCTGATGTGAAAAAATTAGTGAAAATTTGTTTTAGTCCCAGCTTGATATGGTGATGTATTAGACCTATTATGTAATAATTATGACTTCAGATTTTTTTTGTCATGTTTTAATATTTTCTACGGTTTAAATGAATTTTCTGCTTGACGGTGGATTTCCCGTGAAGAATGTGTGATGAAAAACCAAATGATCAACATTAATAAGATGTGAAAACTAATTTCCTATCGAAAAGCAATAGTTTTAATGATTTTAATCAAGTAGTATATTTTTGCATGGTGCAAATTATAATTATTATTTACACTATGTTAAATATTTATACAGTAAAACAAAAGAGTTTAGGTTACAAATTTTTGTTGTGTATAATAATGCAAAACCAAGTCTAGGAATTTTTTTATAATTTTTTGGATAATATTTTATTTATTAGGCAATTAATAACTCTCTGCATATTTATATAAAAGAAATATATAAAAAAGAAAAAACATCTGGAAACTGATAGAAAGCCAACTGCAGCCCACCTTTACTCCCGGGTGGATCAACCACCTAGGACTAAAGGTGGGCTACGTTTTTGCGGCCCGCCAAAAAATAACTTTAGTCCCAGGTCATGGCTACACCCGGGACTAAAGGTCAGACCTTTAGTCCTGGTTCTTACCATCACCCGGGACTAAAGATCCTTTAGTCCTGGGCCCTGGCTTCACCCGGGACTAAAGATCCCTTAAATATATATCGCCTCGTCTTCTTCTCTACCTCCATCATCTTCATCCATCGCTCGAGAGCCACCACGCCGCCATCGCTCCTCATCGGCTCCAATTGCCTCCACGCGCCTCTCCATCTCTCGCCGTCTCCGCTGGCGGCCCGGCTTGAGCCTCTCCCATTCGTGTGCAGCGCCCAGACCCGGATCCATCACCATCGTCCTCACCCTCAACCAGATCTGATTTGGATCTACCACACCCTCATCGCCGTCGTCGATCCTCATCCTCGTCATCGCCAGCTTTGTCCCCGGCTCCACGCGCTCGCACGCCTCGCCGTGCGCTCGTCGTCCCCTTCACCAAAGTGCTCATCGTCGTCCCCTTTGTCAGAGCGCTCGTCGTTGTCCATCGCCGCGCGCTCATCCTCATCATCGAGATATCACCTCCGGCCAGCACCATGCCTCGAGCTCGTCCTTCGTCCCCGGCGGCTGGCTCTACGCGCACGCGCGCCTTGTCTTGGCCGGCTCCATGTGCTCGTCATCCTCCACGCTCGTCGTCCTCGATCTCCTCACCGTGCTTGTGCTCATGCTCGTCCTCGCCATCGTGCTTGTGCTCGCCGTGCTATATGTGAGCAACAGTGTGTGTATGAGTGTGTGCACATAGAAAAAATATAGAAAAAATAGATAGATTTTATTTGTAGATAAAATAGAAAAATGTAGTAGTTTACGTAAATATAATATATATATATATAGAAAAAATGTTGAGTGGATGAATTGTAGAAAAAATGTAGTAGTGTACTACAATATATAGTTGTAGAAGTATATTAGAATCTTCGTCACAATTGAAAAGATTGTTTTTATTAGTGCTATGAATTTTTTGGTATATATATCTAAATTTTGATATATTGACATTAATGTTGATATATATCCTAATATCCTAAGCTCCGCTCCAAACCCTAACACGGCCGAGCTCCGCTCTAAACCCTAACAAAGGCGTAAATAATAACCTTGAATTCTATAGGTATATATATTTGATTCTTCATAATTAGGGTGCCATGAATTTTGATATATTTATATACATCAATGTAGATCAGGATATATATAACCTAATATCCTGAACTCGCTCCTAATCCTAACCCGGCCGAGCTCCACTCCAAACTCTTATATATATTCTAATCGAGTTCCACGCATGCAAACCCTAACCAGAGCTCGGCGTAAATAATAACCCTAAATTCTATAATTATTTAAGTTTAATCCCCTAGCTCTATCCATTAAATAGCATATGCATGACTAGTGTATGGTTTTCATTGTTATATATATAAATTTGTTATACATACATATTAGAGAGTTATAAATTTGTATTGTTATATATATAAATTTGTTATATATACATCACTTGCCAATAAATATTTCTAGAAAATAAGAAATAAAAGTTATGCTTTGGAGACTTGAATTTCGAGTGTAGTTATTTAATTAATTTTAAGCACATGACTCGATCCATTTTATAGATATATGGTTTTTATTTTTTATAGATATATCTAGTGGTGTAAAGCTAGATGGTTGCCCCGAGAGACAACATGGATGAAGAAATGATGGATATTATCAACACCGGCACTCAATTTGCCGATGGTGACCAGCAGGATGTAGATGACGGGAGTCAATACCTGGCTCTTGAAAATAATCAAGAAAATATTGTGCAAGAAAATACTGGCGAGGTATATATATTTATATATATATATTTGAATATTATATATATATATATATATATATATTTGAATATCTATCATCTATTATGTGTACACATGATATTTATTTATTCTTTTTTTATACGTAGCCCTTTGGATCGATGACCACAATGGCGAAAAGCAAAAATATTTGAGGCCCGAAAAAGCCACTGGAGGGGCGCTACATAATATCGGAATTCAATATCGAGACAGGCGAACTACTTGGTCCACATGCAAGGAAATTCGTGCAACACTATGGGTACCTTGTAAGGGACAGACTTCCGATCAGTGCCCGTGAATGAAAGCAAAAGATCAATGAGCCTCATGTTAGTTTTGTCTCTGATCTTGATAAGAATTTAATTTGGGATGATATCTTTCAATATTTCATGTTGCAAGTGGATGATTATGATGATATCAACGATGATGAATTGAAGGAGCTAGTTCGAAAGTGGGCTATAAAGAAGATGGCCACACAATTCTAGACTTGGAAGAAATCCCTATACATGAAATACGTCAAGAAGAACCTAACGCCCAATTTCAATACTAGGGGCCCGCTCGCGAAGTTGAGGTCCTATTGGAATGATTTTGTACAGTACAAGACATCGGAAGAGGGTGAGGAACGGGTGAGAAGGAACCAAGAGAATGGTCGATAGAAGGTATACCACCATGGCATGGGATCAGGTGGCTACGTGACTGCCATTCCCAAGTGGGAAAATGGAAGCGGACATTCTTGATAAGGGTATCATACCAGAATCACTCAATTGGCCCAAACGTGCGAAGAATTAGTTTTTCACTCATGGGGGAAGACTAGACCTAGAGACCGGGAAGCTGGTTCATGGCCCAAAACTCAAAAGAGCAATACAAAGATTTTCTTATGCTCTACAAGCTAAAGCTATTGGTGCGTTCAGGCCCAATAGAGAGAAGGATGAACTGACGTATGCCATCAGGACTGCTGAACACAGTGGCCGAACGAGAGGTTTAGGACGGAACATTTCTTGGGAGCATGGCTTCCCTAACAACAGAGATACCTACAGAAGCCGGCAGAGAAGGAAGGATGAGGAAGCAGCGCGGATCAGTAGGTTGGAGGAATATGTTCGTGAGTCACGGGAGGCATTGCTTCAAGCACAGGAGCGCGAAAAAGACATGCAAGCTAGAATGCAGGATAAAATCATAAAGCAAGTGCAAATAGCAATGAGTGCCTAAAGGCAGGCATCAGATCCAGGAATCAACATTAATATTAGCCCCCTGATCAGTTGAAAAGCAGTTGCGCTTCCACAGAGTTGCCAAATCAAGATGACGCAATGCTATGTTTCCCCGTGGATGACATCACTGCACCGTTTACATCATATGAGCTACATATTCCAAAAGGGACTGCCACAATCATGGTGGCTCTCGGTGTTTTTTATCCTCTAGATCCTACCAAGACACCAAGAATCCATGGGGCAATAATACCACCTGGATATGTTAGCATCTCAGTGGATAGAGTTAACAAAGGTTTTAATGATCTGGCTCTTGACATTCCAGGAGGTGATGGAGAGAAGACTCTAGGAGAAGCAGAGGAGACAATCATACTATGGCGCAAGCGCTACATCATTATTCCCAGGGTCTCTAGTCCACCACCGCTTCCTCAACTGTCAGACAATAGGTGCAGACAAAAGTGAACGAAATAATTTTTTCACTAATTTTCTATTGACATGCATGATTAATAATAACAATTTCTTATACCTAATTATTCTTTTTTGTACTCACACAGCAGGGCCTCCACCAACCTAAGTCCAATTATTCAATCTCCAGATCATCATAGTGCTCCGGGCAATGATTATGCAACGCCGCCACCGCCGCCAACTCCAAGGAGGTCTCCAACGGCTGCCCCGCCTCCCTTGATGACCAAGAAGTAGCCAGCTCCTAAGAGGTCCGCTCTGCAAATGAAGTCATTGGCCCACCAGCTGGCAAAGAAGAAAGCCTCCTCTAATCTAGTTATTCCCCAAAAACTGTCTTACGAGAAAAGTGAAAAGGAATTAAATGTTGCAGTACAAAAAGATGTGAACAGTTTCTTCAAAAAAGTAAGAAAGCAACGAGAAGCGAGGGAGAACCCGAAGAAACCGTACTTGTACCTACCTCCAGATCTTCTAAGAAAGAAGGTAGACCAGAAAAGGCAGGAATCTCAAAAGATCCTGCCAAAATCGGACTACGACCGCTCTCTCACCAAGTCATTTGAGGCGGTGCAGAAAAAGACTAGAGCAGGGAAAGGTGTTGCAAAACTCAAACAACAATCACAACAATCAGCCCCCCTCTTGTTATTCGTAATGAATATGGTTCAAACTTAGACTTATTGGACGTCGATTTTGAGGACCTGGTTTAGTTTTACGAGGATACTGGTTTGAACCTTGCCCAAGTGCTCACTGAAGGACCATCTGCTCCAAAAGTGGATCCTTGGAAGAAATTTAAACATGGAAACAGTCTATACAACCCTGAGGCCTTAGGTGAACTGGGTATGCAAATGTACCTGCTAAACAAGTGGTACATGGTGGCGTGTGAACGGGGAGAGACTTTTGTTTCTATCAGAGTTAGAAACCAACATTACTTCCGTGGCGTTGACATTATATATGTCGAGTTTTTAGAATTACACCAACTATGCCACCTGGACTCTCTCGACAAAAGTCTCATTACCTGCTATTGTCTGTAAGTGTGATTATTTTCTACTATTAAAGTGTATATATATATATAAAGCTACATGTATATATATAAATTATATATCCTCACACTATATTTTTATATATGCAGATATAAGATGACAGAACTCAGAAAGAGAAAGGATAATGATGTTGGTTTCATTGATCCAAATGTCGCATTCAAACACCCTAATCCCCCGCCTCAATGGAAAGCTGAACTCGAGAAAAATCTCATGAGGTTCTTAGTGAACCAACAAAACAAGGACATACTCTTCCCCTACAACTTCAAGTGAGTGTTAAATAATTAATGTCGATCATATGGACATTTGTTCAATTATTTGCTTACTAGCTAAGCTATCTCCCATATATATATATGTTGACTCTAGTTAATGTCGATCATATTTGTGTATAAAAACATATGCAGCAATCATTGGATATTGATGGTCATCGATATGGCCAATAGTCGGTTGAGCATCTTAGACTCGTTAAGAAAAGAGCAAACAGAGTACTAAGACATGATAGATATTATCCAAGAGTAATTTGGTCTCTCTAGCAATTATATATACCCCGATCTCTTAACTACAACAATTATTAAAGGCCAAATTAATTTTTTATTTTATTGGACGCAGTGTTTGGAAAAGTTTCATTGAGGAACACCACATGAAACATTGCCAAGCGCCACTGGATGTAATCGCACACAAAGTAAGTACTAGCTACATTTATATATATATAATTCAATTAACACCATGCATGCTTTCAATTCGCCGGATCTTTTTTCTCGTAAAAGTGGGTTTTGAGGCAAGAACAGGGGACCAACTACTGCGGATACTATGTTTGCGAGTTCATCATGGCGTACGCAAAAAGAACTCCTGAAGAGATCCTCAAAGTACGTTATATAAATATATTCATATATTCACAATTTCTTTTATTGCTCATATATAAGTAATCACGTGACCAACACACACACACACACACACACACACACACACACACATATATATATATATATATATATATATATTAATACTTTTCCTTTAACTTTTATTGAAGACTCTATGGTTGAAGGAAAAAGTCATACGACGTGATCAACTGAAAGCAATTCAAGAGACCATAGCAGGATTTCTTAATGACCAGGTCTTAAACCCCATCGGCAAGTTCTACAATGACATGAACGAAACATGGAAGTCAAACCAGATAGAGTAAATTTGTTATCCCAAGGATATGATAGAATATACAATGCAAGCTTTATTTGTAATGTATATATATATATTATATGTACATAAAATAACATACAATATATGTATATGCATGTAATATATACGTTAGTTTCATACTTTAGTTTGTACAAAATGTTCGAACATTATAAGCGTGTAGAATATGTATATTATTAGTAGCGTAGAATGCATATTCGAAAACCTATTCGAAAACCAAAACGAATCATCAATTGAAAATAGAAACAAAAAAAGAAAAAAAAAGAAAACATTTAGTCTCGGTGTTGATGCAAAAGTGGATCTGCAAACATAAAGGGCTAATACCCGAATCGATATCCAAGGCGTGCCAGTCGATTTGACCTGTTAATCGACAAGGATGAAGATACGAGCACTTTGGTCCTGACAACAGCGATACGCCCGGAAGTCACGGCCAAGAGGTACTCACGCGGAACTCGAGGATCGCCGAAGGTCGCACTGAAGCGATGCAGCTCGCCAAATCAATGAGAACTCATAAAGAGAAAATAATGCAAATTGACGAAGTCGCCGAAAAGTAAGTAGATGCAAATGGTAGTAAAAATTGGTTTTGATATTGATTGATATATCTAATTACATTGCCTCTCACTCCATATTTATACCCTGATCTAAAGAGACACAACCAAACACAACTAGGACACCAAGCCCATATCTAAGGAAACACGTGACTCTTACATGAATCATACTCTAACAAATATAGAAAAGGAAATCAACTCCTATCTATTTCCCTGTCCGCCTCAATTACGATGGAAATCTCACCGTCCTCCTTCCCATCGGCATACCCCCTGTTTCATCGGCAGTAGTCCTCAAGTCTTCCTTCATTAGCATACTCCTTGTTTCATCGGCAGTAGTCCTCAAGTCTTCCTTCATTGCCATACTCCCTATTTCATCGGCAGTAGTCTTCAAGCCTCCCTTCATCGGCATCGACAATGACACCTTCAACCTCATCGGCAACGCCCGAGTCTAAATCAACCTCTCCATCGACCATCACCAGCTATCGGCAACCATCTTTACAAGCTGGCTTTCATCGGCTATCAAGTATACAGTAACTTTCCCCTTGCCGATTAGTCCACTCCGATCATTTTGACACGTGCAAAAAACGGTGTCAACACATGCTCCCCAATTTCGGAGTATAAAACCATTAATGCTCCGAAATTTACTCCAGATTACCGTAACTCATTCTCCAAGCCAAAACCTGATCTGTTATCAAATCCAATCAAATCTAATCCTGATTCACGCACTTCAGTAAATATTCGCACAATCGCCAACCACTCTTGCCTTGATTATGGTTAAGATACCGAAACAATAACCCATCGGCAAGATCTTAACATGATAATGCTGTCATTTTTAGAATTAAAATATCCTGTACCGATATCTCTTCCAAGTCATGATTACTTGCCATCAACCCATCTATATAATCCCCTGATTATCGTGCGAACAGTTACCATATCCATCTGAACCACTTCGACCTACATGCGCGTGGCATAGAGATAAGTCCAAAATACCCCTACTCCAAGCGGCTTATAAATAGATTCCTCCGGAACACTCGTCTTCTACCCTCAGACTCCAATCTTTGACATTTTCTCTTTCCGGCGGCGACTCCGACGAACCACTGCACGACCTCAACCAACAAGAACCCTTCTCTAGCTTTACCTCAAGTCTCCGGCTCATGCCCTCATCTTCCTCAAGATAATGGCAATCAACTTCGACGTCCCCACGGTTTGCTCCACTTCCATTACCTTTACTTTGATTCCCCTAGTTTTTGCAAATCCATACAATTGGTGATTTCTTTCTTTTGTTCTCTGGATCCTTCAAACTTAGGAACTACGCAACAAATTAGTTATTCCAACCGATCAGCCGCATGTCCAATGCCTAGGACCAATGGGCAACCCAGATCCAACCGATCTGATTAATGCAGAGGTTAACAGAATCCCCTTTAGAGCCCAAAATTTCTCTCTGAATTTATGGAAAGACACATTTCGATCTTGGCCCAAAACCACCAAAGGGTGGAAAGATTGGTACTTGAGGGTTAATAGATCGATGCAAGTATACTGGGCAGAACGGAAGTTAGACCAATGCATTAGATTATCTATTGCCGATATGCAGAAGAATGAATCGATGATGATTGCAGCTGCTTACTTCTGGTCAGACACAACAAACACTTTTATGTTTGGACATGGCCCAGCTACTCCTACACTTGCCGATGTCCACATGTTCACTGGCTTGGATATTTCAACTGCCGATGAAGGCTCCATTTATGGTAGAAAATCTGAATATAGGGTGAATACCCGCAACATCGGCGGTTGGACGGGATACATTCAAGAATACCAGAAGACTGGGATACTTAACCAGAGGGAACATGCCACATTCTTGAATATGTGGTTAGAAAAATTTATCTTCTGTGGTTGATCAGTAGGACCAACCAACGCCTTCCTCCCCGTAGCTGAACTTTTGGCTAATGGTGTAAGGTTTCCTCTTGGTCGATACCTTCTGAGCTTCACTTATCATCTTCTTCATCAAGTGTCTCAGAAACTTTTGCTTGGCGAACCCATCGGCAACCTAGGAGGCCCGTGGTGGTTTATCAACATGTGGCTGAATGCCCATATGCACAAACGTCTGCAATGGGACTTTTTTGCCCAACAATTCCCACGAGAAATTGCTGAAGACCATGTGCTTGGGGATGATGAATCAGCAACATGCTCACCCCTCAATTTTGGTGAAGCCATAATTGTCCTTCCTGGAACAGAGGCCAATGAAGACCAGATCGGCAGATTCTTCCAGAGCCTCTACAATGGTCTTTCTCGTGATCATAGGGCCTAGGTACCTTATATTGACGAAGAAAACAGATTCCCCCTTCTTTTCAACTTTGCCGATGACACTCTGAATCAGGATAAGGAACTCATGATGGCCATCATTACTCCCAGGGTAATCCCAGTAAATACATTTGGTAGCGGGAAAAACACCAGCATTACGTATGAATTTTACAACCCATCGGCAGTATCCCGTCAATTGGCTTTTGGGCAACTGCCAATCAAACTTTGCTTTGCCGATGTGATCAAACCTAGGGAAACAATTACCTGCGGAACAGATTGGAACAAGGTAGTACAACTCTCCCCCGATGCCGATACTACAGATGTTGATATATCCACCTGGACGCCAGTATCTTTCATCACCGAGTCATATAAGCAATGGTGGCGAGAGTGGAAGGAACGACTGTTTGCAACATCTGTTCACACATATCGGCACATGATCGACCCTGAATACACCATTCCTGATGACGTAGTAAGTTCCTTTTAGCTCCCTTCCGCTTTTTCCTTTCATATATCAGTAACTAACTCTCTCGTGACAGGTTAACAACCCAGCACCAACTATGAGCAAAAGTGGGAAACCCTTCGATCTTCGGCCTGTTTCCCCGATATCACCGATCGGCTACAACGCTCCCACCTTAGCTGCTTTGACTCACCAGAAGATCCGTACCAAGACCATTACCTCCAAGTCCAAATTGGCTACAGCCAGGGCCACTCCATCGGCTGTTGCTACAACCTTGGTCAAGGCATTCAAGGTAACAACCTTGTTTATTTCTACTCATGCCGATCACAAACTATATTAACATTAATCACCAGGGGGTAAGAGCTGCTGCTGGATCGTCATCGGCAATTCCTCCGATATCAAGCACCACTTCTTTTGACGAACCTTCAGAGGTATCTTCTTAACTTTACATTTTATCTGTTAAATATCATACCTTACACTTGTTTTGCAGCAACAATTGGGTACATCGGCAAGCGTACCAGATGTCTAAGCTTCACAATCAACAAGTGCCGATGCCCTCCAGCCAATCATTGCCGATGCCCAAGCAAAGCGCAAAGCTTTAACAGATGCTGAAGCACAGCCAAAACGACAAAGGTCCATGCCGATCCCTACATCTGCCCCAATGTCATCGGTCATCATACCTCAAGAGCCAACCACCGATGAAGTCACAGAGTATATCCCATCAGCAAGCTCAATCGATCCCCCACACGACATACTCCAGGTTGCTTCCTCTAGTCAAGCATAGGAAATCGCCTTGAAACAGGTAAACCGATTAACCTAGCTGATTTACAATACTCATACTCATCCTTAACTGACCTCCTTTCCTTTTCCTCGGGAACAAGACTCCCCAAACAGCCTATTCTCCTTCGCTATTGACGTCTCTGACGATGATGGAGAGGAAACAAGTTCTTCCCTTGCACTGGGAACAATATCGGCAGAAACTAAGTCTAGGTTGGAAGCTCTCCTAAACTTGCTACAGCAGGATACCGCCCAACTGGTAGATGACTCGGACCCCGCAAAGGCAATTTTCAAAACAATCCGTGGCCAGGTCCCTGCCGATGTTGAAGAAGTACTCTTCCCAGCAGCCCATTTAGAGAGTCGCCAACTACAATATCAACGGGCTGCTCAACGTATTGCCGATAGAGCAGCTCAGGCTCAACTCAAAGAAGAGATGCCACAACTGAAACAAATCGCCGATGAGAAGCACAAGGGCATCGGCAACTTGCAGACTTCGGGTGCTGAACTTAAGCAGAAAATCTTGGATTTATCAGCAAGGAAGATGGCTCTATTGGCTGAATTGAAGGAAGTCGATGCAGCCTTAACTCATGCTCAACAAAAAGAAAACCAGCTACCCAATGCCATCAAAGCCCTTCAGCAAGAAAGAGATATCCAGGCTCGCAAAGCTTTGGCCATGAAGAAAAAACTCAAGCCTGTGGAGGGTACTACCGATGACGATATCAAAGAAATGGAGGAAGCCGAGCAGATTCGCCTGCGTGCGATATTAGCTATCCAATCCTTGTTGAACTTGTAATCTTGTTTATTGTATCGGCACTTTATGAGACATTGACATCCTTACATAATTCTAGCCGATAGGACTGTTATCGGCACTTATACTTTTATGCATCCATCCAGATACTAGGGTAATATTTCTTTAAATATTTTCCATTTAATGCTCTAGGAAACACAACCCCTTCGAGGGTTTCTAGAATATATGCATTACTAGGAACAGACTGATTTATCCGATATGGACCTTCCCAATTAGGAGACCACTTTCCAAACTTTGAACTTTTAGTCCCAATCGGTAAAACCAATTTCCAGACCAGATCTCCATCGGCAAACTCCTTTATCTTCACCTTCTTGTTATACCATCTGGCTACTCTTTTCTTATTTTCTTCGATGCTAACTAAAGCCCTTAACCGATGACCCGCCACATCTTCCAATTCATCCTTCATAAGGGTATTATAATCATCGGCTGTCAGCTGATTTTGAGAACGTATTCGCCTAGAGCCAATTTTAATTTCCCAAGGCAATACTGCATCGTGTCCATATACTAACTGATAAGGCGTTACTTTGGTTGCACCATGACATGACATCCAATATGACCACAAGGCTTCATTTAATACTGTATGCCACCTCCTAGGATTTTCTTCAATTTTGCGCTTAATGAGTTTGATGATCCCTTTGTTAGAAGCCTCAGCTTGACCATTAGCTTGAGCATAATATGGAGAAGAATTTAAAACTTTAATTCCCATACCTACAGCAAACTCATCAAATTCTCCTGATATAAACATAGTGCCCTGATCGGTAGTGATAGTCTGAGGAATACCAAATTGGTAGACAATATGCTCTTTCACAAAATCAATCATATTAACCGATGTCACCTTTTTTAAAGGAATTGCCTCAACCCATTTTGTGAAATAATCGGTAGCAACCAGAATAAATTTATGTCCTTTACTCGATGGCGGATAAATCTGACCAATGAGATCAATAGCCCATCCCCAGAACGGCCACGGTTTGATTATAGGGTTCATAGCCGATGCAGACGCTCTTTGAATATTACCAAACTTTTGACACCCTTGACATCCTTTAAAATATTTAAAACAATCTTCAAGAATAGTCGGCCAATAGTACCCATTCCTTCTGATCATCCACTTCATCTTGAAAGCCGATTGATGCGCCCCACACACTCCTTCATGAATTTCACTCATCAAGCTTTTCGATTCATCACTGCTAACACATCTAAGTAAAACTCCATCTATAGTTCGATAATATAATTCATCATCGAGGAGCACATACTTAGTAGCTTGGAACCTTATACGTCTCTCAACCTTTCTATATGGATCCTTTAAATAATCGACAACCTCCTTCCTCCAGTCATCGGTATCAACTGCCGATGTTAGCACTTCCTGAATAGGCTGATACCCTGAAGCATGCTGAGCTAGTCGATCAGCTTCCTCATTATGCAACCGAGAGATATGTTCAAGAGGAAAATCTCTAAATCCTTTCAACAATTGCAAACATCTTTCATAATACGAAATCAAAGCTTCACTTCGGCATTCATAAATCCTAGTCAATTGATTTATAACTAGCATAGAATCACCAAAGATTTTAACAGCATCGGCACGTATCTCCTTCCGTAATTCTAACCCTTTTATCAAGGCTTGGTATTCAGCCTGATTGTTTGTCGATGTAGCAACAATAGGCAATGAA
Organism: Miscanthus floridulus; assembly: GCF_019320115.1. Lineage (NCBI taxonomy): Eukaryota > Viridiplantae > Streptophyta > Magnoliopsida > Poales > Poaceae > Miscanthus > Miscanthus floridulus. Next base: position 8,039,605 of record NC_089593.1, on the reverse strand, counting down.
AACACATACTTCCTTCCTTGAGGTGAAATCAACACAATGCCGATACCTGCTCCTTCACCGCATGTGGAACCATCGAAGAAAAGTGTCCAAGGGGCAATCTCCAGAGAGTCCACTGTATTACAATGCTGAGTAACGAAATCAGCCATAACTTGCCCCTTAACTGCCTTGGTCGATTCGTAACGTAGTTCAAATTCTGATAATGCTAAAATTCACTTGCCAATTCTACCACTTAATATCGGCATTGACAGCATGTACTTGACTACGTCGTCTTTGCATATGACCGTACATTCGGCAGATAACAAATAATGTCTTAATTTGACATAAGAAAAGTATAAACATAGACATAATTTTTCGACGGCCGAATACCTTGTCTCAGCATCCACTAATCTTCTGCTCAGATAATAAATAACACGTTCTTTCCCTTCAAATTCTTGAATAAGAGCTGAACCAATAACAGTATCATCAGCTGACAAATACAACCTGAAGGGCTTCCCGTGTTGAGGTGGAACTAGCACTGGAGGATTTGTTAAATATTTCTTAATTTCATCGAGGGCTAACTGCTGCTCAGCTCCCCATACAAATTCCTGATCGGCCTTCAATTTAAGTAATGGACTGAAAGCCTTGATCTTACCCGACAGATTAGATATGAATCTTCTAATGAAATTAATCTTACCGATCAAAGATTGCAATTCAGTCTTATTGGCAGGAGCAACCACCTTGTTAATTGCATCAATAGACTTCCTACTGATTTTGATGCCCCGCTGATGCACCATAAAACCCAAGAATTGACCTGCCGATACACCAAATGCACATTTATTAGGATTCATCTTCAATCCATGCTTCCTTGTACACTCTAGTATCTTTCGTAGATCGGCTAGATGTTTTGTGATATCTCTAGACTTAATCACCACATCATCAATGTAGATCTCTACTAATGTGCCGATGTATTCATGAAAAATAAAGTTCATAGCTCTCTGATAAGTAGCGCCGGCATTTTTCAAACCAAATGTCATAACTATCCACTCAAACAACCCCACATGACCTGGACATCTGAAAGCAGTCTTGGGAATATCTTCTTTAGCCATGAATATTTGATTGTAGCCTGCATTACCATCCATGAAGCTGATAATTTGATGTCCGGCTGCAGCATCAATCAACAAATCAGCAATCGGCATTGGATAGCCATCCATCGGTGTGGCTTTATTGAGATTCCTGAAATCAATACAAACATGAAGCTTTCCATTCTTCTTATAAACAGGAACCACATTAGAGATCCACTCTGCATATCGACACTGCCGAATAAACTCTGCCTCAATTAACTTAGTTATTTCGGCCTTAATATCAGGAAGTATATTAGGGTTGCATTGGCGCACTGGCTGCTGATGTGGCCGAAATCCAGATTTGATAGGTAACCGATGTTCAACTACCGATCGGTCTAACCCAGGCATCTCAGTATAATCCCAAGCAAAACAATCTTTATACTCTTTTAACACATCAATTATTTGCTGCTTACACTTGGAATCTAACTTAGCACTAATAAAAGTAGGTCTTGGCCTATCGCCATCACCGATATCTACTTCTACTAAATCATCTGCCGATGTGAACCCTTGACCTAATTTTCCATCATCGGCAAACCTATCCATTAAAACTCTTCTTCAGAACCGACTGCTTGGATCGGTGGAATTTCATAATCAGCAACTCTAAGGAACTCTTTTCCCCAAGCTTCTCCTAATATGCATTTAGTTCGCTCATAAGTATCTGACTCTGCCGATGCGATGATATAAGAAGAATCACCAGGGACAACCTCAATCTTATCCCCAATCCACTGTACGAGGCATTGATGCATTGTAGAAGGAACACAACAATTAGCATGAATCCAATCCCTCCCTAGAAGCAGATTATATGCACCCTTGCCGTTAATAACAAAGAACGTCGTCGGCAAGGTTTTGCTGCCGATGGTCAATTCAACGCATACTGCCCCTTTAGCCGGTGACACATTGCCGTCAAAATCTTTCAGCATCATATCGGTTTTGGTCAAGTCTTGATCTCCCTTACCAAGTTTCTAATACATCACATAAGGCATAATATTAATCGCAGCCCCTCCATCAATAAGTACCTTAGACACAGGCTACCCATCAACTCTGCCCTTCACAAACAAAGCCTTAAGATGCTGTCTCTCGTCATCGGTAGGTTTCTCAAAAATAGCCATCATTGGATCTAGTGTCAACTGAGCTACTTGATCAGAGAGAACAACTTCTTCCTCATTATCAGATAGTGCCAAAAATTCCATCGGCAACATGAATACCATATTAACATCTGCCGATGGACCCTTATTTTTGTGTTTTATCTACCACTGCTGATGACCGGACCTCTCATTGGAGGAATTTTCCTCTTGGTATAAATCCTCCTGACGCTCACGTTGCATCTTCCTTCTCTGTGTCTTTGTTAGACCCTCCGGGCACCATCGAGGAAACTTGGTTTTCCAAACCGGCTGATAACAGGTCCTAGTCGATTCTACACGGCGTATATTAGGGTCCCTGTAGAATATTTCCTCATCGGGAACTCTTGCATTTGCCATTTCCTTAAGCTCCTCTTGATTCCTTGGAAAATATCCAGCGCGTTTACCAAGCCTTTCATGTACACTAAGTCTGCCCCCCAGCCGATCATGCACTGATACTCTGCTTCTGATCGGCTCATTGATAAATAAACCCTGATTGCCAGGTTGAAATCTTCTTTCTGACCGATTGACCCCATAATAACCATTGCACTCAGGGCAATTTTCAATAGTTGGCAATTTAATACCTTCTTCCCAATAATGGATAAAAAACGGGCACCTCCAATGATCTTTATGCCGATGCCATTCTTCCCGACGTCTTTCTTCTTGCTATTGTTGATATCGATCATTACGCTGACGCCAACCCTCCTGCTGCCTTCGATGAGTAATCACAATGCCAGGTCGAGGAGGTTTTTTGGAACTACTGCTTTCTCCCAGCAAACCCTTACTTTTTGCATCATCGGTAGTTATCCGATGTTGGGGATCCACTGATGCATTTTTCTCAGCAGCCTCGGACGTCAATACCTTGGTCTTCCCTTTGGCCTCCAACGTATTTGCTGGAAAAGGGTGTTGATCAATTTTCATTGGCCTTTGGGCATTGGAAGTACCAAACTTAATTCTCCCAGATTCAATAGCCGATTGTAACTGTTGCCTGAACACCTTGCACTCATTTGTACTGTGTGAAGTTGCATTGTGCCATTTGCAGTACAAGATCTTCTTCAACTCTTCTGCTGATGGGATCACATGATTAGGTGACAGCTTAATTTGGCCCTCTTGAAGCAGAAGATCAAATATTTTGTCGGCCTTGGTGATATCAAAGGTAAACTTTTCTGGCTCTTTTTGACCAAAGGGACAAGATATCGGCTTTTTATTCTTAACCCACTCAGCTAAGCCGATAACTGGTTCTTCATCAGAATCAGAATCTCCTACTTCTTCAACAAATGATACCTTTTTACTCTAATTCTTTTTAGGTTCAAAAACCCTAGTATCTTGATCAGAGATCCTTTGCACAAGATGACTGAGGCTTTCAAACTCCTGAGAAGCATATCTGTCTTTAAGATGTGGCAATAACCCTTGGAAAGCCAGATCGGCAAGCTGTCGATCATCCAGCACCAGACTGTAGCACTTATTTTTTACATCTCGTAGTCTTTGCACAAAGCTCTCTACCGATTCATCATTGCGCTGTCTCAATTTTACTAAATCGGTAAGCTTCTTTTCATGGATTCCAGCAAAGAAATACTTATGAAATTGTTTTTCTAGATCAGCCCAGGTAATAATAGAATTTGGTGGTAATGAAATGAACCACGTAAATGCCGATCTAGACAAAGATGATGAAAATAATCGAACTCTTAATTCATCTCTGCTAGCTGCCTCTCCACATTGAATAATGAAGCGATTGTCGTGTTCCATTGTTGATGTGTCATCTTGCCCAGAGAATTTAGTGAAATCTGGTACCTTGTACCGATTTGGGAGAGGAATTAAATCATATGCAGGAGGATATGGAGTCCGATAAGAATAAGTATTGACCTTGGGCTTTATCCCAAACTGATCATTCATAATTTCTGCTATCCTATCGGTCCAAAAAGCATCAGCCTCCTAATGACGAACTGGCTGAATTTCTACAGGAAGTGCCTGCTGATATCCCTCCACATATCTTTGTGGCCCACGATCTCCAGCAATCGGCATATTCGCCGTTACTTGTGGTCCATTAACCTGTTGGAAAGGATTCATCGGCTGTGCTACCGATGCTTGATTCTGGACACCAGCTTGCATATAACCCTGTTGAATCCCTGCAATCTGTTGATTTTGCTGAACTATATGTTGAACAGGTAACTGTCCTGACCAACCATTATTAGAACCCATCGGTACAAAGCTTACCGATGGCTGGTAATTTGCTGACATTGTTGGATAATTATAACCAGCTTGAGGCATAAACTGAACCCCAGTTTGACTCATAATAGGGGCTTTCTGCTGCATCGGCAGTAAGCTTGCCGATGGATTTGAACTGGGCATTTGAACCAAAGGCATCTGGAAACCCCCTGGAGTTGGTTGCACAGTAGTTGCTGTGGCATATTGAGGCACTTGGGCCATCGGCGAAACAGCCGATGGTATAGGAGCTTTTCCTACTGCGTCAAACACTTGAGGTAATCCAGGATTGAATGCAGATGACTCCGGAGGCATACCATATCCCCACCAATTAGTAGGAATCTGGCTATTCTGAGACACAGGGCCTGACATAGCTGATGCCGATAGATCTATACTAAGCTGAATTCGTCCTCCTGGTAGTACCGGATCTGATCATATCGGTGTAGATTGAATATTAGGTAAGCCTGCCGATACTAGAGAAGAAGTAACTTCTGTACCCACAACGGCCGAGGGAGCCGATGGAGTATTGACAGATGCTGGCTCTGGTTGGTGATAGGCAGGCCCAACATAATGCGGTGATGCTTGTCCTTCTTTGAGAGTTCGAACCACAGCATTATGAACAGTATTGGACAACACATTGGAATGATTAATCAAAGCATGATTTACTGCAGAATTAACCATCTCTTGAAGTTTACCAGGATTGGAGTCAAAGGTAACCTGCCGAGGCAACAGCAAATCTTGCTTCTGGATGACTTGTCCACTCTTGTTCAGGCTAAACGATTTCAGACAAAGCTGCCTGTATTCTTCTACGGCCTTTTCCATAGCCTGCCTCTGCTCTTCCTTAAGATCTTCTTCTGATACCACGATAATGTTCCCCGCATCAATCTCGGAATTGAACATATTGATCGGATTGGTTTGTCCCACCGGGCGTGCCAAAAGATGTGTTGATGCAAAAGTGGACCTGCAAACACAAAGGGCTAATACCCGAATCGATATCCAAGGCGTGCCAGTCGATTTGACCTGTTAATCGACAAGGATGAAGATACGAGCACTTTGGTCCTGACAACAGCGATACGCCCGGAAGTCACGGCCAAGAGGTACTCATGCGGAACTCGAGGATCGCCGAAGGTTGCACTGAAGCGATGCAGCTCGCCGAATCAATGAGAACTCGTAAAGAGAAAATAATGCAAATTGACGAAGTCGCCGAAAAGTAAGTAGATGCAAATGGTAGTAAAAATTGGTTTTGATATTGATTGATATATCTAATTACATTGCCTCTCACTCCATATTTATACCCTGATCTAAAGAGACACAACCAAACACAACTAGGACACCAAGCCCATATCTAAGGAAACACGTGACTCTTACATGAATCATACTCTAACAAATATAGAAAAGAAAATCAACTCCTATCTATTTCCCTGTCCGCCTCAATTACGATGGAAATCTCACCGTCCTCCTTCCCATCGGCATACCCCCTATTTCATCGGCAGTAGTCCTCAAGTCTTCCTTCATCAGCATACTCCTTGTTTCATCGGCAGTAGTCCTCAAGTCTTCCTTCATTGGCATACTCCCTGTTTCATCGGCAGTAGTCTTCAAGCCTCCCTTCATCGGCATCGACAATGACACCTTCAACCTCATCGGCAACGCCCGAGTCTAAATCAACCTCTCCATCGACCATCACCAGCTATCGGCAACCATCTTTACAAGCTAGCTTTCATCGGCTATCAAGTATACAGTAACTTTCCCCTTGCCGATTAGTCCACTCCGATCATTTTGACACGTGCAAAAAACGGTGTCAACACTCGGTTGGTAATACCAACCGGGACTAAAGGGCCAACCCACGTGGCCAGGCCGGGAGGCCTCCGGGACTAAAGGAGGGGTCCTTTAGTCCCGAATTCATGCTCCTGGTTGGGAAACCGGGACTGAAGGGCTTTCCCAACCGGGACTACAGCTTGTTTCTGTACTAGTGAAAGATACTAATTAAGCAACTAAGGTGCCAGGCTAGCTAGAGCTCACCTAACCAATTCTAGAAGCAAGGTCACACAAACCTATGCAACTAGTACTTCAAGCACGGGGGAGCTCCTACACAACTAGTATGCAAAAGCACAAAGCCTAAGCTCACTAGCAATGCTCAATAACAAGGCAACTAATGCCAAATTAGAGAGCACAAATTACTTAGCTACATAAACTAAGTAATATAACTAACAAGGTTACACAAACCAAATTAGTCACACAAGGGAGCTACTTCTATGCTACACAAGCAAGAAGGTACTAGCAAGCTACACAAGCTAACCAAATACAAGAGCAACTATAAAAGCACAATATATATAAAAGTAAATACAAGCTTGTGTTGGGGAATTACAAACCAACGGGATGAACAAGGTTGACACGGTGATTTTTATCCTGAGGTTCACGTGCTTGCTAACACGCTAGTCCCCGTTGAGATGAGCTCTAAGGTTGTCGCTGGTCCTCTTGCTAGTGCTGACCTGCAAGTCACACTCTTCCACATGGAGTGCTTACCACAAGCCCTAGCACTTGACCCAGCCGGACCGCTTGTCGCCCTTCGTGTCTCGCTCTACTAAAGTTGCTCTTCACGGCTTTCGTGGGTGAGCATAATACCCCTTACAATCTCTTCTTTGGAGCACTGCACAATCTTCTTTGCTGCTTCAACGGAAACACCATCAAGCCATCTCAAAGGTGGCAACCTCCAAGAGTAATAAGCACCACCGGCTTGAATCTTGGTCACCTAGTGCCAACACTTGCAATCTCTCATGCACCGCACTAGAATCACTCTCTCACTTAGCGGATATGATTAGCACTAATCACAATTGAGTTGGAGGGCTCCCAAGCACTCTCACACAAGGACACTAAGTCCCCAAGGTGCCCAACACACCAAATGGCCGGCCACCACCTATATTTATAGAGGGAGGCCCCAAACTAGTCATTTGGACACGTGCTGAAAAGTGAACTGCGGATAGTTCGTCCTTATAGGCCTAGACAGTCTTCCCTTATGCTAAAACAAGTCATTAGGTGCTGCAATGGTCATCCCAGACTGTCCACCCCTTAGGGCTCAGACAGTCCACCATTCACCTGAAACTAGCTGTTAGAGTTCAAACGATTGCCCCGGACAATCCAGGAATTATAGGCGGACAGTCCACCGTTCAAACTCGATAACATGTCCAGAACCTGTCTAGACCCTTTATTCCTTGGAAATTAACTAGTGGACAGTCCACCCCTAGGGCCCGGTGTAGGGTCAAGATGGTGGACTAGAGGGGGTGAATAGTCCTTTCTAAAAACTAATTGCACCGCCTAACCAAAACTAATGCGGAATTAAAACTATCGGTCTAGCCAAGACTACACCCCTCTATCTAAGTTCACAAGCACCTTACAAAGATCCTAATTAGCCAACAAAGGTGCCGGGCTTGCTAGAGCTCATCTAACCAATCAAGCTTGCAAGGTCACAAAAACCTATGCAACTAGTACTTCACACAACCGGGGAGCTCCTACACAACCTAGTGAGCAAAAGCACAAAGCCACCTAAGCTCACTAGCAATGCTCAATAACAAGGTTACACAAGCCAAATTAGAGAGCATAAATTACTTAGCTACACAAACTAAGCAATGTGACTAATAAGGTTATTCAAACTGAATTAGTCATGCAAGGGGAGCTACTTCTAGCTACACAAGCAAGAAGATAACTAGCAAGCTATACAAGCCAACTAATTACAAGAGCAGCTACACAAGCCAAACAATGTATGTGAAAGTAAATACAAGCTTGTGTAACGGGGATGCAAATCAATAGGAAGACAAGGATGACACGATGATTTTCTCCCGAGGTTCACTTGGTTGCCACCAAGGTACGTCCCCGTTGTGTCGACCGTTCACTTGGTGGTTCAGTGGCTAATTGACATCACCCGCCAAGCCCGCACGTCGGGCACCGCAAGAACCTACCCATAAGTGAGGGTAGCTCAATGACATGCTCAACTAGAGTTGCTATTCGCGATCCCCATGGGGTAAGCACAATCCCCCTCACAAATCCTCCTCCAGAGCACCGCGCAATCTTCTCGCGTGCTTCAATGGAGTCACAAGCCACCAAGCTATCTAGGAGGTGGCAACCGCCAAGAGTAACAAGCACCACCGGTTTGTAACTCGATCACCTAGTGCCACTTGATGCAACCTCACGATGCAATCGCACTAGAATCGCTCACTCACTCGATCGGATGATCACTATCAATCACAAGTGAGTTAGAGGGCTCCCAAGCACCACCACACAAGCCACCAAGGCTCTAGTGTGCTCAGCAACTAGCCCAAGGCTGGCCAAGGGGGTATTTATAAGCCCCCATATGAAATAGAGCTGTTGCTCTAAAGATTCCCTTTTCTACGAGGGCATCAGACACGGCGGTGGTGGCACCGCCCTAGGGGTGGCGGTGCCCTCCAACGGTCACCCCAATGGCTAGTTTGACTAGCACAGGGGCATAGGACATAGTGGCGGTGGCACCGGACATAGGGTGGTGGTGCCCTGTCCAGTGACCAACCCCACTCGGCTGCTCTCGGGAATAAAGGGGTAGTGGCACCGCCCCACCAGCGGCGATGACCAGGCGGTGCACCACCCTCTCCGTGACAGTGAACACCAGTCACTCCGATGACCGCGCCCACATAGCCCTCCTCGGCTGAATCTATGTGGGCACTGACCCATGGGTGGCGGTGCCACCGGACCAGGGGTGGCGGTGCCAGCCCCAAACTGCCCGCTCTTGGCCATGGCTCAGGTGGGCACCTCCCTAGGGGTGGCGGTGCCACCGAACACCTGTCCGGTGCCCCCCCCAGAGGCAGCCCAGTGAGCCCTTTTCACCTCCTTCTTTTTCGAGTTGATCCACACCAACTCCAAACACATCTCCTTTGAAAATGTGCTAACACCACCAAGTGATCACCACCTTGTGCACGTGTGTTAGCTTTACACAAACATTTTCCTAAAGCATTAGCACTCTTCTTGCCACGCCACTTGATCCTAACATGTATGCAAAGTTAGATCGCTCAAGTGGCACTAGATGACCGATATGCAAATAAGTTTGCCCCTCTTGATAGTATGGCCATCTATCCTAAACCCGGTCATAAACTTCTCTACACACCTATGACCAGTAAAATGAAATGCCCTAAAATATACCTTTGCCTTGTGCATTCCATTCCATCTCCTCCATCGTTGATGCAACACATGCACCAACCATATCACAAATGATATGATCCACTTCATATCATCACGTGACCTTGTTGGTTCATCGATCTTGACCTCACTTGATTTCACCGTTGCCTTCGTCCATCGGTGCCAAGTCTTGCTCAAGCTTCACCGCCACGCGGTCCATCACTCCAAAGCCTCCACTTGTCCTTCACGCTTGCAACCGGTCCATCAAGCCAAGTCTTGTCTTGATCTTCTCCACCTTAGTCACATGACTCTACGTCATGTCTCATATGCAATGAGCTCCTTCATCACATGTGTGAGCTTTGCAACATATTCAAGCCATTTCACCTCTATGGCATGAGTTGCTTACACAAGTGTACATGCGGACTAATCACCTGTGCATCTCACATAAACACATATTAGTCCACTTAGGTTGTCACTCAATTACCAAAACCAAACAAGGACCTTTCAACCTGAGATGGTCGGCAAAAAGGAAATTGTTCCCTAGGACACATCAAGAAGAAGTAAGCAAGTGAAAGTTAGGTCAAAGCTATCGGTTTTGCCAAGCCCAATGGGATGGTTTGATCATCTGACTCGACTTCATGCATGACAAGGTGAGCAACATACCTTCTCACTAAGAGAACTTTTCTCGTCCTCATCCCTTAAGAGATCTATGGATTATTTTAGGACCAGGTTAGTATGAGAAATCTTGAATTTGGATCTAGAAGTACGTAAACTGCTTTTAAATATACCATTTGTTTAAATTTAGACTAACCACAATTACAAATATGTAAACCACATTATTTTTGCTTCATACTACATATCCAACCTAGATCTCATAGTAGAGCTATGCCAAATGAGTCCATAGTTTGCTGTGCAACTCTAGATTGATTTGCATTTGTGTGTGTGTTATCTTTGCATCCAACTTCTAGGTAGGTTGTAGGCGTTGTATGTACAATGATATAGCAATGGCACAACTAGGAAGTAGAAGATGTGTCTTTTCCATACTATATACAAGGATGGAAAACATGCATGCAAGGCCTAGTAGGAGTTCAAATCCAATGAAGCACCTCATGGCCACAACACTTGCTAGTGTATTGTATTTTCTTGGGAAGCCAAGGCATGCGCGCCACCGCTACTCAACGTGCAACTTTCCTAACTTGTAGCGCATTCTTTTATTCTTTTAGTTAATTTCCAATACTATATTCTATATTGTTAATAATATATGATGAATCATATAACATGTGGATCGTCTTTCTATAGATATGTATCTGGTTGATCTATCGGATCTTACAACCAAGGTACCTTAAGAAGAACAATGCCACCTTGTGGAACATGCATAAATTGTGTGGCATATACTATATATACATGCATAACTTGTGTCTGCCATATATAGACTATGGTATATGTGAAGCAAGTAGCAGTAGTTATGTACCATCACATATGTAAGACAGTAAGAGGTCCATGCATATACTCATGTACATACCAAGGGTTGTTAATTTGTCTCATTGAAAGCAGAAATAAAAGGAATAAAACATTCAAAAGATAGACATCTACATCAACAAATTGTTTTTACCAATAGTACATAGGTAGGGCTCTAGCTACCAAATGCATGTTAAATATCCTGTTTCATCCATCCAAATTAAGTACTAAACTTGAAAAAGCTATAGACTAGTTGACAAATTAAAGAATCGGAGAAATGAAGAAAATATCCACTGGAACTGATGGTCCAAACAAATGATTATTTGTCCAATGATATATAGATTACTGCAACTCATCAAAGCATGCAAATGAACAAAAAGGGTGATTCATGATGACTTGCCATCAGGACCAAAACTAAATAAAAAATGCATGCGTCCTAGGCTACTAGACTCTCCTAACTTCATCGGTACTACTATCCAATTGCATTGTTTGCAACAACACAACACTTCCGCAGCTTGGCACACTACCCCTACTGCCCCTTGTTGTTGTTGTTGGGCTTTGTCCAGTAGCGGTCCAACAATGACCCACCATTGTTGTTCTTGCTGCTCTTCACCATGGCCTTGTTATCCTGCTCCTCCTCTTCCTCCTGCACTCCAGCTGATCCTGCAAAACCACCATCGATGTTCACTCCCTACTGAGTCCCTACCAGCTGCCTGGCATCATCAGTTGTTGAGCCAGTCAACCCATGCCCATGCATTGCACCATATGATGGTAGTGGAAATGGCATGTCCATTCCGTTGTTGCCGCAACTCATCGCGAGACCTGCGTTGTAGCTACTGCTACTAGGAAGAAGCCCTCTTCTTAGCATCTCCAGGAAAGATGGCATTGTCCCACTCCCTCTCGCGGCCAGCACTGGCACTGATGCCTGGTTGGATAGTGACATTGGCGTCAAGGGCAGGGAGGCATGCTGGTTGTCCATGGTGAAGTTGAAGTCGCCGCCCCCACCTGTCGATATAAGTGTCGGGAGCACATTGGGGAATAAGCCTGTCGTCATTGGAGCGGGCATCATCATGTTGGGCACCATCATCAGTTGTGTGTTGGTACTCATCTTGCTAGAGCTGGTGTTGGTGCCAGGGGATAATGGTGCATAGGCAGCCGATGAGGACGATGAGGTGCTAGAGCTTGAGACAGATCCAGAGGCGCGCTTGTTCTTGCGGCACCCACCGCCAACGGGGACATTGCGGAGGGCACCGCCATGTGTCCAATAGCGGCGGCAGGCCTTGCAGAAGTAGCGTGGTTGTGTCGTGCTGTAGTTGTTGTAGTAGCAAAATTTGGTGTTGTTGGAGTTGCAGCGGGGGCACCTGAGCGCCTCAGGCAGCTGCGGCCGTGGCTTACGCTCAACACTGCCACTTGCCTGTTGCGTGACCTGTGCCTGCTTTGGGCTCCGAGCTTCCTCCTTTATAATGGGGGATGACACCATCGCCTCCTGCACCAAATAAATTGTGGATGCACATATTATTAACATGTGTGAGAGCCATTATTAGCGCCACAAGCAAAGAGAAATAATGATATAGTATTACACTTATCACCCAGCTTCCTGATTTAACAAATTAAATATCATGAAGCACAAGCTTGTTCAAAACCATAGAATGAAATGTGTACTACCTTTTTAGATGGAAATAAGTGACAATTTTCTATAGTGGCTAGAATGTGTGATAACCACAATCATTCTTTTTTTATGGTAGATTATTGTGTTGTGTGCTAGTACATATGTAAGGACACACCAAAACCAAATATGTATTTTATAGGTCCCACTTCTGTCTTTCCTCATCTCATCATCCCATAGAACCTATATCCCTAGCCCACTTGTGTATTTCATGAAACCTGACACCAAAATCTTTGGACGCCAATCAATTTAATCCAATAGTCTGTTTGCAACGCCTTTTAACCCTAAACATCCCTCGAGTCGCCTCCTTTCCACCTCCCTATTGTCACCTACGGTGCCTGTCACTACCATACTTAACACACTCCTGCCCTCACCCAGCCCCACACTAGTGCCAATTCCTTGCTCACTAGTGTTGGATACTGAGAGACACCCTGGCACGCCTAAGCCCTCATCTTTGATATGCCCATGTATGTGTCTCACCTGCATCGCGCTTTCGACACAAACCAGTCACTCCAACGTGCCTCATCCTCTCTATCCCCACTAAATTGTACAACGGTCAATCCATGATATACATACGATGGTCCATTTTCCTACTTTGTCTTGACCAATCCACATCCTCTCACGGGGACCATATCCATTACCTACTTGCCATTAGGAAGCCCAACACCTGAATATTAAGCTGCCGGTCACTGTGATCCAATGCCTCATTTTCCTACCCCGTTTAAGCCTAATTTTGTTACCCATGCATGCCGCCACCAGTACCGTACCCAACACACTCTTGTGCCCCCCTACTACTCGCTCACCCGTGTCGGATGGTGGGTATCATCATGGCATGCTTGAGCCCCCATGCTCGATATGCTGATGTTCGTGTCTCACTTGCATCGCATTCGACGCCAACCAGACACCATACCCTCGCAGACTTAATCCCCTCCATCCCACCAACAACAGTGCCTTATTCACCTTCTCCACCATGCCCTCATCCTTGCACATCATCGCCCTTCTTCATCTCTGGCGTTGCTCCCTATCATCGCTACATCTACTGCAATATTAACTTGGCTTTTCTGGGATCTCGTTATGTTGTCACCCTCTAGCCTTTGTCCTATCGCATCCTCCACCACTACTCTGCCACCATAGGATTTCCCTCAAGACTCACGGGACTATGGTGAGCACCAACCTTGAACCTTAATGCCATTAGTGTCGCCAAAGTCAGAGAAGAAGATACATGGTGTAAAGATCCTATCACCCCAAAAATTCAGTGACAACTTTGTTTAAATAAATTCCAAATACTTATTAATGATGCACGCTGTAGACTAACAAATCAAGAGGCTGAAATAAATAAAAAAGTTTAGGAAACTTTGAATTAATTTGGGAAGGTTATCCAACAATTGATTCATGGACAATATTCATGCATTATCTAACGAGTACTTGCACACATACCAATATATGTGTACGCCTTGTTTCTACTAGCAGTGAGCTAGCTACTTGAAATCAAGAGAAAGAAACGAACTTACTTGTATCATCGATTTAACAAGAAGAAACATATATAAAGGTTAACAAATATGTTCGTGTCTCACCTGCATATCGATCTATATATGGAAAGAAAAGTAGCCAACATGAAAGGGAGGATCGAGAACAAGGAGGCGATCACCAAGTTACCTGCTGGTGGTTGTGGGGAGCCGATGCTGCTGCAGTGCTGCTGGTGGTGCTGAAGCTGGAGCTCATGTCCATGGATCTTTCCTTCCGCTAATCTGTTGCAAATATAGCATAGATACATGACCAAGCACTTACATATATGCACCCGCCCACCAAATAAAGGATTGATCGATCCTAGCAGGTAAAGCAAAGTGACCCATCAAAATCTCTTAAAATCAACACACCTGTCAACCAAACCTGTATCAAAACACCAAGAAGGATCACAGAGTACACGGGACGGACTGGATGTTGTGCCAGCGTTCCTCTTGTCGCTGGGGAGGAGGGAGAGAAAGAGAGATCGATGATGCTGTGAGAGATGCCTCCTTTAGTTGTTTAGAGAGGAAACGGAGTGAGCGAGACGGGAGAATGGACGGATGGTGTGAGGGGCTGAGGGCCCAGCGTACATACAGTGGGCTGGACAGACGGAGAGCCAGCTAGCGGACAGTGCAGTGGAAACGGCGGCGGATTTCCGTGAAAACAACCGCGCGGCGCGTCTGCTAGCTGATGACGCATGCATGGCACACATGAGAGCCATGCATATGGTCTTATGGATGGCGCAGCCGCAGCTAAGGATGAAAACGGAACGGAAATATCCTGAATCTAACCGCATCGTTTTTTTATATTTAATCCGATCGAATCCGCATTTTCTTGTCCGACTTTACCGTTTTCGCTTTCGCATTTCAGATGTTTCGTATTTCAAATGTAAAAGTAGAAAACGGTTTAGACATTTTTCCGACCGTTTTCTACTTTTCTACTTTTAATTTGAAATATTCCGAATTGAAAATTCGGTTTAAACCGAATTTGGCCAACTGCACAGGTCATACAGCCCAATTACAAGTTGTTCACCACGCAGCTGTGTTCTTTCTACTGGTGGCCAGCTGCTCTCTCTTATAGACGGCGCTCAGCCTCAGGAGTTCTCCGTTCGATTCCGTCCGTTTTCATCCTTAGCCGCAGCCACCGAGATGCCTTGCAGGTCTTCTCTTCCGTTGGCATACAACAGAAACGGCAGAGAGCCTAACAATCATGACAAGCTCGACGGTGCAGTGCTCGCACTCATCTTGAACTACAAGCCTCTCATCCTTGCACGGTAGTTTCCCCCTTTCCTGCCTAAAAAACAAACAGAGGTGACAGTCTCATCGGTGACGGTCGATGCTAGAACACGCCATCACACAACATGCATCTCTCACGTACACACCTTTGCGGCTTGCCAGATTTAGAAACTAGCTTAGCGGGTTTCGAAAAACTAGGTCCATCAGTAGACCCGTCGAACGCTCACCTGAGAGGGGTTCCACTTGAGCAAACGCGCTCTGATGTTCCCTAGGTTCAATAGGCCAACTAGGATTCCTTCTTATACCACGGAGATGCGATAAGAACATCAGATGGGGTTGAAAAAGTAGGCTTATGGGATAAAATACAAAAATGTATTAAAATATAAAAATGTTGATAGATGCATGCGGCCCTGTTCGCTTGAACTTATCAGTCATGCTTATCAGTCATGATACAGAGCATCAGCCGGCTTATCAGCCGCAGAAACGATCAGCCGAACAGGCCGGCAGTTCGAGGCCATCAAGCGGTGGTGACCCTTTATATTTATTGGGTGGGGAGGTCTACCTAGGAACAAGTCATAACAATTTACACAATCGTGCTAAATTACAACTTTAACTCAGACTTTCCTAAAATCTAGCTTTGCCAACTTTAAAAAAGGTTTAGCTGGTTTTCACAAGTATGGACTTTCCATAGCCATTTTGCTCCCACCCGAATTCAACTAAGATTATATATACACATTTACTCAGGTCAATGAGTGCTACACAATGGTGATGTCCAATCTATGATCTAGCTAAGCTGGCTTAGGGAACCAGCTAAGCTAGCTTTTCAAGACTTCAAATTTTGGTCATCAACAAATGATGGTTATGCAAGAGCTAAAGGCTAGATCTCTAGTTGTTCTAAGGTTATCAGAAGGCATTTTCAAGTTTTGAAGGATTTTTTTTTTTTTTGGTTGAATGTGTGATTTTTTAGGAACATGATTGTTTGAGTGAGTGTAACCACCAAGCAACTTGATGCATGGTCTTGCTCTTCGATCAGTCTTGACTCTTGACCGATGCAAGCAAAGCAACGATGCCTATTGTTACCAGAATTATAGTTATAGACCTGATGCATCCCATGCGATCCGATTCCTACAACAACAATCTTTATTTATTTTTTGGTCCATCATCGCTCGCAAGCAGAGTGCAGTTTGAGGAACCGAAATTCATATTGATTGCTGATCCTACCATGGACCATTCTCAAAACATACTCGGCGAGAATAGTTGCAGCTCCAGCTACAAATCAAATAGATCCTGGGATGGAATATCAGAACTCTTTGTAGATGAAACTGGAAAAGAATGTTGATGCACAAACACATGGGTTTTGAACTATACAATTTCTCCATTTCCTTTTTGCAAACTACCACAAGCGCTTTCGGTTTCAAACAAAAGCTCATTTTCAAATATAAAAGGAATGGCGTTCTGTCCCAAAGCCGCCCAACAAAGACACCATATGTTTCTGAGACTATATCAATACTCCACAGCTATCCAATTGCCTTCCGTGTTCTGCTTCCGAAAGGTGAGGCCTGTCTCACAGTGTCTCACCATATAAAACAGTGGCTTCCGAAAAACACAGACACAGTTATTGACAGGCTCTATTCATATCCGATGCTTTTGATCAGATCCAGACTTTTGCTTGCAACTACAACCAGGGAGTTTAGAACGGAGAGTAGTAAAAATCAGGGAAGTATCAACCTTATCTAGCGAAACCACCATGGCCAGAGACAGTTCTTAACTGCCTCTACTCATACCCGATGACTGACAGGCATTAATTAACAATCAACATCTAATGCCTCTAACAAGGGTTAGCTGAAGCGGTGCAGAATATGATTGTGCCTCAAACTATCATCAGAGGACCTGATGAAGGTATATGCAATGGATGTCTTGCCTCATGAGGTGAACCATTCGCAGCAATGAGAACAATAAGAACAATCTACGCCTTCACATGTTCCCGGATGAACTGCTCAACAGCCGAAACATTACCAGTCGTACCGGCACCCTCAGCAACAACCACCTTGTTCTGGCACTGGCTGAAGTTGAATGCCTCTCCAGGGACCCCGAGTTGGACTTCATCAGTTATGTCAGCTGATGATATGGCATTCCTTGATTCCCGAAGCTTGTTTCTACAACATGGAAAAGAAGGCCAGCATTACAAACCTTGTGAATCTAATCTTTCACATCAGTTGGAGACTGGTGCACATGTTTTTTGCATGCTCCCTTAAAGGTGCCTACGAGTTATATCGGGACCATAGATCTGTTTCGGATCAGAAAAGGGGATATGCAAGACCTGCTGCTACTACTCCACAACCCAAATAAATTCCATTTATATTTGCAGCTTAATATCATGTAAAAGTCATTGGATACATTCGTGCTGCACATCCAATCTAGGAATAAGCTCCATAATCACAGCATTTATGCACTACTGGGTTTCAGTCATTCAAATTCTAATTATGCAAGTACAATAAATGTTGGGACGAGAGAGCTGTCCTGTCCTTACATTTCTTTCTCCAACTGCTTCTTGATGAACTCCTTTGAGTGGGCCGTAACTTTATCTGTCTTGTTGCAGAATATAAGCACGGGAACCTTTTTCTTCACTACAGTTGCCTTTGTCAGAATGTCATATAGATACCTACCAGAAGGATGGCAATATTGTTACGCAATTTTAACAGCATTAACAAATGATCAAACAGAGTAACTTTTTCTGCAGTTTTAACAACATTAACAAATGACAAAAAAGAGTAATTTCTGCAATTTTTAAAATATGTAGAAGGCTGCTAGTCACACCATGTTAACTACAATAAGGAAATAATCAAACACAATAATTTCTGCAATCTTGGGATATGAAGAAGGCTCCTAATCACACTTCTAATTTCAATCCAGCACAAAAGCAAGTAAACGTAGATGATATAGAGTTATAGACACCAAAGTCATTTCATAAAAACTAAAACAGAGGGCACAAAAATTACTCCGCAGCAGCTTGCATGCTAGACAAGAAATCTTGAGCATCAACAACAAAAACAACCCCAGCTGCTTTAGGCAGGACTTCATCAAGCTTGGGCTTGAGCCTTGCATGACCAGGCACATCAACAACATGCACAGGTTTTACTTTGCCTTTCTGAAAAAGGATATAGGATGGTTTAGCAAAAAATATTGCAGTCAAGAAATGCATGTTTCTTCATAAGAAACTATGCTATCCATTTTATTTTTTATCTCAATATGTTGGAAAAAGAAGTAACTCTAGAAGCATCTTACCCTTTCTTGCTCCGAATGCAGCACAAATGAGTCATCGTTTTCTTCCATTGAAGTCACAGTTCCTTGATGTGATGATCCATCCCGAAGCTGACAGGCAGACACAGAATTAGCAGAGAAATGAAAGATAGTATAACCCACCTACTTGTTACAACAGTATTGATACAAATATAATCCTGGGTATTAATGGTATCGCAATGCAGTACTTCTAGAACCAGATATGAGCATAGACAAGTCTAACCAAACCAACTATATACTACATAGAAAAAACAAAATCCAACCAATAAGAAAGAGATATCCTGCTAGAATTTAACAAGCGAAATGATGTTCAGACTTGAGACAAGATTATTTTGCAAACTAGATACTACAACCTTGTCCTTCACTTGTAAAACCCTACACCCCACAGACAAAAAGAACAGCAGTTACCTGGTAGAAAAGAGTAGTTTTGCCACTGCCACTAAGCCCAGATAGCACTATAGTATTTGGCTTCGAGGATTTAAAACAAGATGCTGCGGAAATAGAAAGGCAGACAAAGTAATTGCTTATCAGTCACGACTCTAATGTAATGAATTGTGGTATGATAAAGCAAAGATCTTGACAAGCAACATGGTGGAAGCAGATAATATGGAGAGCATGACACATGACACCTCATGTATATTAGATCATAAGGTATCTCTGAACAAAAAGTAAACCCCCTCTTCGTTTCATAACATTAACATGCCATCATCAGATACCTCATGTTAAAGGACTGTACATGCTAAATCATCTTAGAGCTGGAACAATTGACAATGCACACCAACTATTGTTAATAAAAACATGGGCCCAATCTTCAATTATTTAATCGATAGCACTCCATCATAACTGCCCTGTTGAAATCTTCTAACTTGTGGCAGTAGACGTCGACACTAGCAGGTCGAAAAGGCATCATAAGGACGTAAGGATGATTGATTCCTCCATCTTGATAACAAAGCAACTAGTCTTGGCTTACAAGAAGAAGAACACGTTGTACATGTACCCAATCATTATTACTTATTCATTAACCACAAGCAAAGGTAGCTCTTACCGAATTGTCGATGCCATTGATTTGATGGATTTAATTAGCCACGCCATAGACACGTACGATGAGTTTAATATCCCGATCTACTTTTGAAATATCCAGATGTAACTCTTGCAACATACTAAAGAAGATAGATGAAACACTTGAGACATGTGTAACATACGTGTAAAAAAATAGATAAAATATTGGGGATAAAGGCTTGCAACATACGTATACAACCATTGCAATATATGCAACATCCCGATCTACTTTTGCAATATCCATATGAAACAATTGAGACATAGATCTGAAACAACTGAAACACTTGAAATATGGGCTTGCAACATGTCTGAAAAGCGTCCAGAAACACTTGAAACACAACAACGCTGCGCGGCCATGACCTACATAGTGGGCAACTGCGGCGGCGTGAAAGGTCCTAATGGTTAGAGAGGGGTGAATAGGCTATAAAAATTTCTACAACAACACTTAAGCTATGTGGTTAGTCAATTAGATGACGAAGCAAGTGTTGCACTAGCCTACTAAAATACAAGCCACCTACCATAATTTTAGTTGCTATAGTCTCTATCCACACAATGACTATGTCCCTACACTAAGTTAGTGAGCTCTCATAAACTAACTAAATAGCCTCACTAACCACGAGACCCGATGCAAGCTAGCTCTCAAAACTAATTACACTAAAGAGCTTAGCTTACACACTAGGAATGTAAATACAAGAGAGGATAGTGATGTTTATACCGCCGTGTCGAGGATAGAGCCAATCACAATATGATGGAGCTAATCAATCACAATCAATCAAGAAATCCTTGGACAATGATGACACAAGATTTTTTATCGAGGTTCACTTGCTTGCCGGCAAGCTAGTCCTCGCTGTGGTGATTCACTCATTTGGAGGTTCAAGCACTAATTGGTATCACACACCAAACCCTCAATAGGGTGCCACACAACCAACACAAGACGAGGATCACATAAGCCACGAGCAATCCACTAGAGTGCCTTTTGGCTCTCCGTCAGGGAAAGGTCAAGAACCCCTCACAATCACCACGATCGAAGCCGGAGACAATCACCAACCTCCGCTTGATGATCCTCGCTGCTCCAAGCTGTCTAGGAGGCAGGAACCACCAAGTGTAACAAGCGAATCCCGTAGCCAAAAACAAACACCAAGTGCCTCTAGATGCAATCACTCAAGCAATGCACTTGGATTCTCTCCCAATCTCACAAAGATGATGAATCAATGATGGAGATGAGTGGGAGGGCTTTGGCTAAGCTCACAAGGTTGCTATATCAATGCAAATGGCTAAGAGAGTGAGCTTGAGCCGGCCATGGGGCTTAAATAAGAGCCCCCACGAATAGAGTCATTGGGCTCCTCACTGCATTGAACACGGGGCGACCGGATGCGCCGGTCGATGTGACCGGACGCATGCACCCAGCGTCTGGTCACGCGATGCTCACCATGCATCCCCCTGCATTCAACCTCAGCTACTGATCACCAATGGCTACTTCACTCATGAGTTAGCTTAAGTGATGATCGAATGCCAAGAAGGACGACCGGACGCACCACCTCCGCGTCAGGTCAACACAGACCCGTGCGCCACCAAAGAACTACCGGACACGCCGATCAAAACAGCCTCCGCGCATTAGGTCGACTCTAGAGAGGTTCTAGAGCACCCAAACACTAATCAAACATGTTAGGTATGCCCTAACCGGACATGCCCTTGCGTCCGCTCTTATCTTCTTCACAAATTGGCTCACGTCAGCGTACATCACCTATGATCGGATGCAGGACCTACGCGTCCGGTCACATTTACTATGCAGAGTCTGGTCACGAAGACTAAGCCATGCCCCTCTATGCCACTAACCGGATGCACCACCACTGAGTCCGGCCACTACATGACTAGCGTCCGGTCTATAGGGTTATGAGAATGCTACGCCAGCCAGAAAACAAAAAAATCGACCTCATAAACCAGGATCTACTGCTAGTTATAGATCACGAGATTACCACTAGACGCATAGGTGCAGCAGAAGTGACTCGATGTAGTCGTAAGCGTCGTAGCAGTGTCATGCAGTTGTAAGGTCGTCCGTATGTTCATCCCCTTCGTGCGGTTCATCCTTGTGCTCCAAATGCAGCAACTTTGAGGTATCCACACATACAGGGAGGAAGCATCGCGCCTCCAGACTGCTAGGTCCATGAGGAGCAGCAGGTGTGGGCGTAGGATGGGCGGCGGCAGCTGCCAAAAATGGCGTGGATTCCTAGCCCTGTTGCCCACCCCACTTATTTATAGGCGTCCCTAATAAGCTCCTGAGTTGGATGCCCATTAGTAACCCTAAGCCTTGTCTAACTCGGATCCAATCCGAATTAGGCTTCTAGCCCCTTAAGCGTGTGACCCTATGGGTTCACACACACATAGACATGGCCTGAGTACTCCTACTCAGCCATTAGTTGATAGCGGCCTCTAGTAAGGCATGTCAACTCCTATGCGTACGCAAAGATCATATCAGATGAACCACCACGAAACCATATACTTGTTATTCCCTTGCCTCACGATATTTGGTCCAACTCATAGGTTAACACTTAACCCAAGCACGGTCATGCATTTCTTGATCTAATCATTAGAGTGATCCAGTGATATCTCTCTCATATAGAGAGGGGCAAATTCCATCTTGATTGTCTATATCTCATAGCATGTTTCCTGATAAACCCGAAAACCACCTTTATAACTACCCTGTTACAGAGTAGCGTTTGATAGTCCCTGAGTAGGTCATTTCACATCTTGAATACATACAACAATCTCAGGTCTAAGGACATAACGTACATGATGTGAATAGAGATAATAACAACATCTCACGTTGGGTCAGTCCAGCCCCATGTCATACACGTGCCCACATTATTAGTTTGACATCTCCATGTCTATGACTTGTGAAACATAGTCATCAACTAATAATGTGTTGATCCATTATTTATGTGTGTCCTCACACGAACTCTGACCAGGGACAACATTAGAATAACCATACAAGTAAAAGAGTTTCACAAACAATTCACATAATTGCTAATCGATACAGGTTGTCTTTAATGAAAATTCAATGAACTCATAATATATCATGGATACAAGGCAATATAATCATCTCTATGATTATCTATAGGGCATACTCCCAACAATCTCCCACTTGCACTAGAGTTAATCTCGAAGATATCTAATACCCATAGCTTTCATGTGCGCCTCATGCTTAGGCTATGGAAGAGCCTTTGTCAAAGGATCTGCAACATTCAAATCTGTGTGTATCTTGCACATCTTGATCTCATCTTGTCTAACGAACTCTCGAATGAGGTGAAATTTCCACAGTACATTTTTGTTCTTTTGGTGATTCCTTGGCTCCTTAGCCTGCGCAATTGCCCCATTGTTGTCACAATGTAGATTCAATGGGCTGGATGCATTCGGAAACACACCAAGTTCAATGAGGAACCTCCTCATCCAAACACCTTCCTTCGCAGCTCCAGAAGCTACAATGTACTCGGCCTCTGCTGTAGAATCAGTCACCGTCTCCTGCTTGGAACTTTTCCAACTTACAGCACCACCATTTATTGTGAACACAAAACCTGATTGAGACTGTGAATCATCCGTGTCAGTTTGGAAGCTAGCATCGGTGTAACCATTTACAACGAGCTCCTCCTCACCTCCATAGATTAGGAACACATCTTTAGTCCTTCTCAAGTACTTAAGAATGTTTTTAACAAGTGTCCAGTGACTCTCTCCTGGATTAGCTTGGTACCTGCTCGCAACACTTAGAGCATATGAGACATCTGGGCGAGTACATATCATGGCGTACATGATGGAACCAATTGCCGAGGTGTATGGAACCTTACTCATGCACTTCCACTCATTAGTTGTCGAAGGACACTGTTTATCGCTAAAGCGCATACCATGTGACATAGGCAAGAACACTTTCTTGGACTGTTCCATGTTGAATCATTTCAACACCTTGTCAATGTATGTATCTTGGCTTAATCCTATAAGCCTCTTCGATCTATCTCTATAGATCTTGATGCCCAAAATGTATGCTACTTCTCCTAAATCCTTCATAGAAAAAATATTACTCAGTGAAGTCTTTATGGATTGCAACATAGGAATGTCATTCCCAATCAATAATATGTCATCCACATACAAGATCAAAAATACAACAACACTCCCACTTTCCTTCTTGTAAAC
Organism: Miscanthus floridulus; assembly: GCF_019320115.1. Lineage (NCBI taxonomy): Eukaryota > Viridiplantae > Streptophyta > Magnoliopsida > Poales > Poaceae > Miscanthus > Miscanthus floridulus. Next base: position 8,015,640 of record NC_089593.1, on the reverse strand, counting down.
ACAAGGTTCTTCTTCATTCTGACGGAAGCCAAATCCTTTGACCACTTCATCAAAACGAATGTTCCAACTCCGAGATGCTTGCTTTAACCCATAAATGGATTTCTGAAGCTTGCAAATTTTTCTAGCATTGTTTGGATCAACAAAACCTTTGGGATGTATCATATACACATCCTCATCCAAATTTCCATTTAGAAAGGCTATTTTAACATCCATCTGCCATATCTCATAATCAAAATAAGCAGCTAGTGCTAGAATGATCCAGATAGATTTAAGCATCGCTACAGGCAAGAAAGTCTCGTCGTAGTCAATTCCTTGAACTTGCCGAAAACCCTTTGCAACAAGTCGAGCTTTATAGATGTGAACGTTTCCATCCATATCCTTTTTCTTTTTATAGATCCATTTGCACTCTATGGGTCTAACCCCATCAAGTGGGTCAACCAAGTTCCAAACTTGATTGTTTCCCATGGAATCTATCTCGGATCTCATGGCACTTTGCCATTTCTCAGAATCTGGGTCCATCATTGCTTCCGCATAAGTCATAGGTTCATCATCGTCTAACAATAACAAATCCCCACGCAACTCATGGATTCTTGCTGACCTTCGTGGTTGTGGCGGTGTTTCTATTGCCACGGGTATCTCAACTTGTTCTACTACATTAGCATCACTCATAGAGTCCTTCCCAACTGGCTCATCTTGAACTTCTTCAAGATACACCTTCTGTCCACTTTTCTCTCTTTTGAGAAACTCTTTCTCTAAGAAAACACCGTTCCGAGCAACAAACACTTTGCCCTCTGATCGGTTGTAGAAGTAATACCCTAAAGTTTCCTTCGGATATCCCACAAAAAAGCATTTGTCTAACTTGGGTGTTAGTTTATCTGTCATAAGTTGTTTGGCATAAACTTCACAACCCCAAATTTTCAGAAAAGATAAACTGGGACTCTTACCAGTCCACATCTCATGTGGTGTCTTAACTATGGACTTAGACGGTACCCTATTCAATGTGAAAGCGGCTGTTTCTAGAGCGTATCCCCAAAATGATAATGGTAGGTCTGACTGGCTCATCATAGATCGAACCATGTCCAACAAAGTCCGATTACGTTGCTCGGACATGCCATTTCTCTGATGCGTTCTAGGTGGCATAAGCTGTGGAACAATTCTGCAACTCTTTAGATGATTGCTAAACTCGTGGCTCAAATATTTGCCTCCACGATCAGATCGCAACGCCTTAATTTTCTTGCCACGTTGATTCTCTACTTCACTCTGAAACTCCTTGAACTTTTCAAATGTCTCAGACTTATGTCTCATTAAGTAGACATAGCCATATCTACTAAAGTTATCAGTGAAGGTTATGAAGTATTGGAATCTGCCTCTTGCTATCGTACTCATTGGTCCACACACATTAGTATGTATGAGTTCCAGTAAGTCCGCCACCCTCTCAGGAAAACCTATGAAAGGCGTCTTGGTCATCTTGCCCAGCAGGCAAGCCTCACATGTCTCGTATGATTCAAAATCAAACGAAGTTAAAAGCCCATCAGAATGGAGCCTCTTCATGCGATTCTCACTTATATGACCTAAACGACAATGCCACATATAGGTAGGACTTAACTCATTAAGCCAAGGCTTTTTAGCACTTATATTATAGACAGGAGCATCTTCAAGATTTAAAATAAATAACACATTCACAATGGATGCAGAAGCCACAAACATGCCATTTTTAGAGATCACGCAACCATTGTCTTTACTCGCAAATGAATAACCATCCTTCATCAAACATGAAGGTGACACAATGTTTTGACTTAAACTAGGAACAAAATAACAATTATTCAACTCCATAATAAATCCTGACGGGAGGTGGAGTTGCATCGTCCCGACATTCAACGCAGCAACTCTTGCATTATTGCCCACGTGGAAATCAACTTCTCCCTTTTCCACGCTTCTACTTCTTATCATTCCTTGCATCATATTGCAAATATGAGCAACCGATTCGGTATCAAATACCCAAGAATTAATATAAGAATTAGCAAGGAAAATGTCCGTAACATAAACAACAAGTGTACAAGCTGTGGGAGTACCTTTACTGCCGTGATCCTTTATGGATTCCAGGTACAGCTTACAGTTCCTCTTCCAGTGACCTTTCCCATAACAATGAAAGCACTCTGCATCAGCAGGTGGTCCAGCCTTGGGCGTAGGTGGGTTTGGCTTAGAGATCTCATCTTTAGCCTTGCCTTTTTTCTTCTTCCAAGAATTGCCCTTCTTCTTAAACTTAGGCTTGTTTTGGACTGCCATCACATGGCTACTACCAGCACCTTTCTTGATATCAGCCTCTGCTATTTTAAGCATGCCACATAATTCATTCAAGCCCTTCTCCGCCCCATGCATATGGTAGTTTGCGACGAAATTTCCATAGCTGGGTGGAAGAGACGCGAGAATAAAATCAGTAGCTAATTCAGTGCCAATTGGGAAGCCCAGCTTCTCCAACCTCTAAGTGTAACCAACCATTTTGATCACATGTGGCCCAACTATTGCGCCCTCTACTAGCTTGGTTTCAGCAAAAGCCTTTGAGACATTGAACCTTTCAGTCCTGGCTTGAGTCTAGAACATATCATTGAGCACCACGATCATATCGTGCGCTGCATGGTTATTATCAAACTGCAACTATAGATCTGGTTCCATACAAGCAAACATAAGGCAACTCACTTCAAGATCAGCATCACATGCTCTCTTGTAAGCGTTTTTCTCTGCAGCAGGTGCATTATCAGCAGGCTCTTCTGGTAATGGGGTGTCTAGAATTTCTTCCTTTTTCTCAGCCCTGAGAACAATTCTCAGGTTGCGGATCCAATCCACATAGTTTGTTCCATTCAACTTATCTTTCTCAAGAATTGAACACAAAGTAAATGGTTGATTGCTAGGTGCCATTTATCTACAACAAAAGTAATGCAAAATACTAAGACAATGTATCCAAGACAGAGTAAACAATATTAAACCTTTAATAGAATCTACTCCCACTAAAATCAATATCCCTCTCTTGAAACTTAGTGATTCAAGACCCACAACTAACAAGTCTACTAGTGAGCTTTAGCATCACCGCTAGAAGACATGGTAGATTGGTAAGCAACTCTTTGCTAATCATATCACATATGACTCTTGTTGTTGGGTAGCATTTCTATGCTTTGGTGCCCAACTACTCATGCTCCAAGGTCCCTAACTGTTAGGATGACCTCGTCCAAGTAACCAACCCTTCTGTTGTAAGTATCCGATACGAACCTGTCTAGTCAAGGAAAACCAGTGGCACCCTAATTTCATAGATCCACCACCGATTGTACAAGACACATGATAGTGCAAGGTTTGGGGAAGTATTTTAACTTAAACATTACCGAGGGATCGTTCTACTTCACCATCGCATGTAGACAAAAACACTATCGCTCATGAAAGTAGAACATAGTAAGAACAACATTAACACAGATATGACATGGTATAGCCCATTGTTCCTTTGGGGATCTCCATCTCCATCGAACTGTTCCTCATGATGATCTCCATCTCCATGATCCATGTATGTCATCCTTCAGTGATGAGTCCACCAAGACTAGCTATGACTAACGCAAGGCAGTGAAGAAAATTACATAGTCGTGGATAGGATCATCACAGTTTGGCACACAGGCCATTACATCAAATTGACAATATCTCTGTGGCTCTAGCCATATTGTCATACTCATGACATGCAAGCCATGAATTAATTACATACATGCATCACATACACATAAGGGCTATACCAGTCATAAATTCCTGCAAAACAGAGTTAACCGATTCCGACGTATAATCTTAAAACGCCAAAAACACCATCTTCCTGGCCGTTTTTCGCAAATCTAATTTCAGCGAAACCACCAAAGGGGGTGAGAATTGGATGTAAAAAATTTTCTCTACAATTTTCATTTAGAGTTCGTCTCAATCCGAGGTCGTATACAAAAGTTATTGCTGTTTTACCAAACAACACTTTTTCTTGCACCCCGACGCCCGGCAGTAGATCCAATCTATCACCGCTGCGCATCACATGCGCTCGGCACTTGACCTAGGTTCGATTCGATCAATCTGATTGATCTCCATCTTGCCATGACTGGATTTACATGTATCACTTAACTCGGATGGCAGAATTCCGACCGGTACGAGTAGATCGTTACAAGACCAACATGGTAAAATCACGAATCATGATCAGAGACTCATCTACAACTGCACATATCTCCATACACACTCATCCGAACCTATAACAACATAGTAACCTGGCTCCGATACCACTGTAGGGTTATGAGGATGCTACGCTAGCCGGAAAACAAAAAAAAATTGACCTCATAAACTAGGATCAACTGCTAGTTATAGATCATAAGATTACCACTAGACGCACAGGTGCAGCGGAGGCGACTCGATGTAGTCATACACGTCGTAGCAGTGTCGTGCAGTTGCAAGGTCATCCGTACGTTCGTTCCCTTCGTGCGGTTTGTCCTTATGCTCCAGATGCAGCAACTTCGAGGTATCCACACGTACAGGGAGGAAGCATCGTGCCTCTGGACTGCTAGGTCCTCGAGGAGCAGCAGGCGTGGGCGTAGGATGGGCAGTGGCTACCAAAAATGGCATGGATTCCTAGCCCCGTTGCCCACCCCACTTATTTATAGGCGTCCCTAATGAGCCCCCTAGTTGGAGACCCATTAGTAACCCTAAGCCTTGTCTAACTCGGATCCAATCCGAATTAGGCTTCCAGCCCCTTAAGCGTGCGACCCTATGGGTTCACGCATACATAGACATGGCCCGAGTACTCCTACTCGGCCATTAGTTGATAGCGGCCTCTAGTAAGGCATGTCAACTACTATGCGTACGCAAAGATCATATCAGATGAACCAGCACGAAACCATATACTTGTTATTCCCTTGCCTCACGATATTTGGTCCAACTCATAGGTTAACACTTAACCCAAGCACGGCCATGCATTTCTTGATCTAATCATTAGAGTGATCCAGTGATATCTCTCTCATATAGAGAGGGGCAAATTCCATCTTGATTGTCTATGTCTCATAGCATGTTTCCCGACAAACCCAAAAAACCACCTTTATAACTACCCTGTTACGGAGTAGCGTTTGATAGTCCCTGAGTAGGTCGTTTCACATCTTGAATACATACAACAATCTCAGGTCTAAGGACATAACGTACATGATGTGAATAGAGATAATAACAACATCTCACGTTGGGTCAGTCCAGCCCCATGTCATACACGTGCCCATATTATTAGTTTGACATCTCCATGTCTATGACTTGTGAAACATAGTCATCAACTAATAATGTGCTGATCCATTATTCATATGTGTCCTCACACGAACTCTGACCAGGGACAACATTAGAATAACCATACAAGTAAAAGAGTTTCACAAACAATTCACATAATTGCTAATCGATACAGGTTGTCTTTAATGGAAATTCAATGAACTCATAATATATCATGGATACAAGGCAATATAATCATCTCTATGATTATGTCTAGGGCATACTCCCAACACGGTCAGTGTAAAACAACACCAACACTTCTCCAACTTCACCACCCTTACTCAAATGTGCCAACCGCTAAGTGTATCACCTTGCGCATATGTGTTAGCATATTTTCACAAACATTTTCAAGGGTGTTAGCACTCCACTAGATCCTAAATGCATATGCAATGAGTTAGAGCATCTAGTGGCACTTTGATTACCACATTTCGATACGAGTTTCACCCCTCTTAATAGTATGGCTATCAATCCTAAATGTGATCACACTCGCTAAGTGCCTTGATCACCAAAATAAAATGGCCCTATGGATTTCACCTTTGCCTTGAGCCCATTTTGTTTTTCTCTTTCTTCTTTTCTAAGTCTGAGCACCTTGACCATCACCATGCCATCACTATCATCATGATCCTCATATGCTCCAACACTTGGAATGTGCTACCTATCTCATTGATCACTTAAATAAACTAGGTTACCACTTAGGGTTTTATCAATTCATCAAAGCCAAACTAGACTTTTAATCTCCCCCTTTTTGGTAATTGATAAGAACCATTTCACAAAGATATGAATTGAAATTCATTTGAATCCATGTTGCTTGTCCAAGCATATTTACAATGTGTAAAAGGATATGGACAAGTTTTATGAACCCCAAATGGTAGCATTAGCTCCCCCTACATATGTGCTAAGAGTTTGGATTGAAGCTTGCACATATGCATGAATTAGAAATGTGGGAGGGCAATGTCTACCAAATGATGCTAAGGTATAAGAGATGGACCTTTAAAGCGTGATACCAATCGGAGTGCACCATTATACCATCCTTAGCACCATTAGTAACTAGACATACACAAAAACTAGAATACCCCATGAGATCAACATTAGAAGCAAGGGTCTAATTTTTACAATATAAATACAAGTCTAGTTACTCATCCTATGCATACTAGTTTTTCATTTCATCATTCAAATCTACAACTAGCATCCATCACACAAGCATGGAATTTTAATTTAAAACTTGTGACATGCAAGCAAACATATGAAATGCACATTCAAATGCATCAATCAAGTTTATGAGCTTGCTCCCCCTACTTGTATGCTCCAATTTTAATTGATCCCCTTACTTTGTCATAATTCTCCCCCTATGTCAACCTTTCACTATCTTTGTGCATTACTTCTCCCCCTTTGTCATCAATGACCACAAAGGTTCAATTTTAGATAGATTAAGATTATCAATGTCAATCAATGGGGTGAGGATCATTTTCCTAAATTTGGTTCAATCTAGAACACTTACCAAAGAAATTTAACTCAGTTTGATCCAAGGACAAGCTTCTTCACAACTCATTTCAAGGATTATCTTGTACTATGTTGAGTTAAACACTTATAGCTCATTTTCTAGATCAAACACTAGGTTCACAAGCCCACAAACATGTCATATGCTACCACTAGATTAATTCAAACATAGAAGCAATAGTGGTATCATACAAGCATCAAATTCATTTGATTTTCATGAATGAGCCTATAATATGTGAGGAATGACTAGATGCACTAAACATGTCCTTAACAAAGGATATATGCATACCAATCAACTTTTACCTTGGATTGCTCAAAGGAGAGGCATGTCATATAAGTGGGGGTGCATCAACACATATTTGAGAAATCCAATATGTTCAACTCATTCCTTAGTTTGCAAAACCTTTTCTCATCTAATGGCTTGGTGAATATGTCAGCAAGTTGATCTTCGGTGCCCACACTCTCAATATAAATGTCCCCTTTTGTTGATGATCTCTTATAAAATGGTGGCGGACATCAATGTGCTTTGTTCTTACATGTTAAACCAGATTGTTGGTTAGCTTGATTACACTCTCATTATCACATAGCAATGGCACTTTCTTGAACTTGATTCCAAATTCATTCAAGGTGGCCTTCATCCAAAGTATTTGTGCACAACAACTACCGGTGGATATATATTCGGCTTCGACGGTTGATAATACAACACTATTTTGCTTCTTTGATGACCATGAAACAAGTGATCTTCTCAATAATTGACATGTGCCTGAGGTGCTCTTACTTTTAACCTTGCATCCCACATAATCCGAGTCGGAGTAACCATCTAGCTCAAACTTTGCTTCTTTGGGATACCACAAACCAATATTTTGTGTATGCTTTAAGTACCTCAATATTCTCTTTGTAGCCTTCAAATGACTTTCTCTTGGTGAGGATTAAAATCTTGCACACATGCATACACTAAACATGACATCCGGCCTTAATACGGTCATATAGAGTAGGCTTCCAATCATAGACCGATACAACTTTTGATCCACCATATTGCCACTTGCATCACTATCCAAATTGCCATTTGTTCCCATTAGTGTACTTATGGCCTTTGCTTCATTCATGCTAAACTTCTTGAGCATGTCTTTGATGTACTTGACTTGACTCACAAATGTATCACTCTTCAATTGTTTGATTTGAAGACCAAGGAAGTAACTCAACTCTCCAATCATGGACATCTCAAACTCATCAGCCATAGTCTTCCCAAACTCTTCACAAAAATCTTGATTGGTTGATTCAAATATGATGTCATAAACATACATCTGCAACCCAAATAGCTCCTTGCCAATCTTCTTGGTGAAAAGAGTGGTGTCAACCTTGCCCATCATGAATCCTTTAGAGAGTAGAAAGTCCCTCAACCTCTCATACCATGCTCTAGGTGCTTGCTTCAAGCCATACAATGCCTTCTTCAACTTGTACACATGGTCGGGCTTATTGTCATCTTCAAAACCGGAGCCAGAGACAATCACCAACCTCCGCTCGATGATCCTCGCTGCTCCAAGACATCTAGGTGGCGACAACCACCAAGAGTAATAAGTGAATTCCGCAGCGAAACACGAACACCAAGTGCCTCTAGATGCAATCACTCAAGCAATGCACTTGGATTCTCTCCTAATCTCATAAAGATGATGAATCAATGATGGAGATGAGTGGGAGGGCTTTGGCTAAGCTCACAAGGTTGCTATGTCAATGCAAATGGCCAAGAGAGTGAGCTTGAGCCGGCCATGGGGCTTAAATAGAGAGCCCCCATGAATAGAGCCGTTGGGCTCCTCACTACACTGAACATAGGGCGACTAGACACGCCGGTCGTTGTGATCGGACGCGCGCACCCAGCGTCCAGTCACGCGATGCTCGCCACGTGTCCCCCTACGTTCAACCTCAGCTACTGATCACCAACGACTACTTCGCTCGTGAGTTAGCTTAAGTGACGATCGGACGCCAAGAAGGACGACCGGACGCGCCACCTCCGCGTCAGGTCAACACACGCCCGCGTGCCACCAAAGAACGACCGGACGCGCCGATCAAAACAGCCTCCGCACGTCAGGTCGACTCTAGAGGGGTTCTAGAGCGCCCAAACGCCGATCAGACGCATCAGGCCCGCCTAGATCGGACGCGCCCCTACGTCCGCTCTTCTCTTCTTCACAAATTGGCTCACGTCAGCGTACATCACCTGTGACCGGACATAGGCCCTGTGCGTCTAGTCACATTTATTGTGCAGAGTACGGTTACGAAGATTGAGCCGTGCCCCTCTGTGCTACTGACCGGACGCACCACCACCGAGTCCGATCACTACGTGACCAGCGTCCAGTCAGTGCAAAATAGCACCAACACTTCTCCAACTTCACCACCCTTGCTCAAATATGCCAACCACCAAGTGTATCACCTTGTGCACGCGTGTTAGCATATTTTCACAAACATTTTCAAGGGTGTTAGCACGCCACTAGATCCTAAATGCATATGCAATGAGTTAGAGCATCTAGTGATACTTTGATAACCATATTTCGTTACGAGTTTCACCCCTCTTAATATTATGGCTATCAATCCTAAATGTGATCACACTCGCTAAGTGTCTTGGTCACCAAAACAAAATGGCCCTATATATTTCACCTTTGCCTTGAGCCCATTTTGTTTTTCTCTTTCTTTTTTTCTAAGTCTGAGCACCTTGATCATCACCATGCCATCACCATCATCATGATCCTCATATGCTCCATCACTTGGAATGTGCTACCTATCTCATTGATCACTTAGATAAACTAGGTTAGCACTTAGGGTTTCATCAATTCACCAAAACCAAACTAGAGCTTTCACGGCGTAGGCTCGTTGGATGGCACGTGCCCGCACGCCTGCCATGCCCACCGTCGACTGAGGGAGAGGAGACGCTGCTGGATCTAGGGAGGGCGTCGCCGGGCGGGGGAGGGGAGGGTCACTGGCTTGGTTGGATCTCGCCGGCGGGGTGACGGAGAGGGTCACCGGATCTGCGGGCGTTGGGCACTCCCGGTGGGGGGGCGCCGGGGTGGGGGGAGGGGCGCACCGGGGTGGGGGAGGAGGCCATCAGGGTGGAGGAGCGCGCCGCCGCCGGCCAGGGAAGCAACCATGTCCGCGTGTTGGGGTAGGCGCGGAGCGTGAGCGCGGAAGGGAGGAGGAAGCGAGGGACTGGGTGCGGGAGTGAGTGAGTGAGGTGTCTGTCCGTTCCGGACATCTTAACTAGAGCATTATTGTATGCAATTATACAAACATGCTTTTGCCATCCATTAAAAATAAAATTGTCCTAATTAGGGAGTGAGTATCTAGGCCATAAATTCTGGCCTATCTAGAGCAGGGATGATACACAATCCCAGTTCAACATCATTCGTAGCTTCATGTATTGATGTATCTCAGCAGCTATGAATTGTAGATAGGGATGCGAGCTTGTTTGTCCGTGAGCTCGTAAATAGACTTAATTTTTGCAGGTAGAAATGCAAGCGGGCTTTCTGTATCTCATATAGGATTAATGTGGAATATATATGAACCTAGTTAAATTTGAGCCACCCACGCCTAACTCCCCTGCAAGCTATAGCTTCCATTCCGACACCCTTTGCCCCCCTCCCCCGTGTCAATCTTGCTCATCGGTTCTCCTCCACCACTTTGGCTAGCGCCACTGCCTCCTCCTTGCCTCCCCCACTCGTCGAAACACCAAGACATCATCGGGTCAGTTGCCGCCTCCGACCATCCCTCTAATAAGGCCAAAGGATATTGGAGCGAGAGCTCTAAACCCCAAATTAAAACCCTAATCCTATCCCTCTCCGCCCGTCAACAAGTGGCCATGCATGCTGCTCGGTCTACACCTCATTCGCCCCTAACCCTCACATGTGTACGCGGAGGACGCTCGGGTGTCAGCACGGAGAAGACGACGACACGGCTCGGCTCCCTCCGATCACTTCTCGACATATGTCCACGTGTTGCTCGTAGGTGGGGCAGGCTCCGCACCCACGCCGAATAAGGATTTTGGTCGTGTGCCCCAGGTGCTAGAGTAAAGACTAAAGAGACCGAGTCAAATGAAACTAGCTAGCAAGTAGCAACGCAATAGAATGGCGGGCAAAGAAAACGAGCAGGACACGATCGAGTGAGCATTGCATGCAAGCCAGTAGTGGCAATAGCCGTGCAGATTGCAATGGCTGGCTGACATCTCTAGCTTGTGTCAATATATACCAGGTGCTCGTGCTTGTGCACGCCCAAAGAAAAGAAGAATGCTTCTAGCTTAAGACTTGATAGACGTGCTTGTTGGTATTATCATACAACACTTGCTTTTAGCTTTTAGCTACGTGCAACACTAACTCTTTTGCTTTCCTCTCGCTTGCCCTGTTCGCTTGGCTGATAAGCCATAACTAAAAGTAATGTTAGCTGATTTGTTATTATAAGAGAAAAATACTGTTTCGGTTAAAAAAACAAATTAAAAAGTACGGATTATAAGACAAGCGAACATCAGCCTGTTCGCTTGGTCGTAAACGATCGTGGATTATAAACCAGAACAATATTTTTCTCTTACACCAAATCAGCCAACAATAATAATCCACAATCGTCACGATCATATACGATCGTATCAGCACCAGCCGAACAGACTGCATGATTGTGCTCGATTTTACCAACCAAGCGAACAGGCTGCATGATTGTGCTCGATTTTCCCAACCAAATAACCTTTTGACACGTGAAGAGGGAGAGAGAGACGCATTCGCATGCTGCATGCGGCTACAATGATGCATCATGGAGTACTAGTGTTTGAACTGAGATGATGTAGCTGGGCCTGCTGCTAGCTTTTTGTACTGCTGGTGCTTGTGTGCATCTCTCACTCTCAGTCCAGCTACTAGGCAGCAAAGCAACATCTGCAGCTGGTGATTACTCGTGTACGTAGTTGTGTCTCAAACTGGAATGGATTGGCCAGGGAGGTACTCCCTCCGTCGAAATAAAAAAAAAGTCGCGGAATCGTACTGGTCAAACTTTTTTTAACTTTGACTGAATTTATAGAAAATATGTGCAACATTTATATATTCAAATAAACTTATTATGAAATTATTTTCAACGATCTACCTAATGATATATATCATAAATATTAATATTTTTGTTAAATATATTCGATCCAAGTTAAAAGTTATTGACTTTTTAAAAACAAAAAAGACTCTTTTTCAGGGACAGAAAGAGTAACGTAACATTGCAGTGATGTCAAGGGACAAATCAAAGCTGACATGCATGTAGATCCATCCATGACCCGTTGGTTATTGCCTTCTGGTGCAATTAAACTAGGGAACCACAGTCCATAATCTCTGGATTAGCTGAAACAGAAGTGGCCGGTGGGTGACGAAAGCGGGGCGTTTTGTGCTGTGTCACAAGGAGTGTTAGAGTTGGCACCATAGCTCGGTTGGATTTTGATTTGTGTTGCACGGAGCCACGGATACATAGGGAATTCGGGATCCCACTCACCCACCCAAAGTCCCAAAATCCCAAACCAACCTTTTCTTTTCTCCTACGGTTCCGGTTCGTACTCACTCGCCACACATTCTCTCTCTCCAACGACCAAATGATCGCCTGCCTATCTCGATTTGTTTACTTAATCAACCTGTTTGCTTGTTTGTTTGTCGAGGCTTATTAGCTATGATATACATTTTTCTTTTATAATAAATTAGTCGTACGAACTAACATAAGTGGTGAACAGGCTGAATAAATTATTATTTTGCAATCAGTCACTTTATCGAATAGTTAAAGACGACGACGAGCGCCGCATGAAGACGGGGAGGTGTGGTAGAAAAGAAAAGCTGGATTTCCATCCTTGTTGGTCTTGTTCAGTTGTTGATTGAGAGTAGTACTAGAGTGAGCGGAGCAGGTGGTGCCGTGGTATTGGAATTTTTCTCCAACCATCTCATGTCCACCAACACGCTAATCTAGTACTCCCTCCCTGCTAGTAACAGCAGCAGAAGCAGCCCAGCGGCTTTGGGTGGGGGCGGGCGGAAAGGAGCTAGCTGCTGCTGCTACCTTGCTCCCTGCGCCTGCGGTGCGGTGGCGGTGGCTGCGAGATAGGGGGCCGGAGGACCTCGCAAGCCAACTTCCATGGCTTCCGCCTTCTCCGCCGCCGCCGCTGCTCTCCTCCTCCCCGTGCACTTCCACCTGCTCATGATGCTCCTTTCGCCGTCCGCTGGGCAGCCTGGTGAGCCGCCCTGCCCTGCCCTTCCATCCCGCATTCTCTTCTCATCTCCAAAGATTCGTTTTTTCCTTCCCTTGTTTACGGCGGCGCCGCCCTTTTTCTACCCAGCTTTACGCATTTATACTCATAGCCAATGTCATGGGGGCGAAATGTTCCAGCTTCTCCAGGAGATTTGCGAAATTGCAAGTAGAGTAGAGGAATCTAAGCTAACTAGTTTGCATTCCATAAATGATGCTACTAGTAAATCTAAGCAACTACTTAGCTTGGACTGTGTGTGTTCTACTAAATCTAAACCTCACCATCTCATCTTTACTTTGCCCCTCCCCATCCTGCTCCTACAGGTTTTATCAGCTTGGACTGCGGGGGAGCTCGCGACCACACGGATGCCATCGGGATCCAGTGGACCTCCGACGCCACCTTCGTCTCCGGCGGCGGCCAGGCCGCGCAGCTGCTGGTCCAGGACGGCCAGCAGCAGCTGACCACCGTGCGCTACTTCCCCGCGGACAACAGGAAGTACTGCTACACCATGAACGTCAGGAACCGGACACGCTACCTCGTCCGGGCCACTTTCCTGTACGGCAACTTCGACAACAGCAACGTCTACCCCAAGTTCGACATCTCCATCGGCGCGTCCCCCTGGTCCACCATTGTTGTCGACGACGCCACCACCCCCGTCGTCGAGGAAGCCATTATCTTGGCTGCTGCTCCCACGCTCAGTGTTTGTCTCTCCAACGCCAGCACGGGACAGCCCTTCATCTCTACTCTCGAGCTTCGACAGTTTAATGGTTCGCTCTACTACACCACTGATGAGACGCGCTTCTTTCTTGGACTGTCTGCGAGGATAAATTTTGGTGCAGGAAGCAATGATTCAGTGAGGTACTAATATACTGCACAACACCATGCATACTCATGCCTTTACATTGTACATATATAGGCTTCACAATTAACACAGTTCTAAACTAGAATTCTGTCAAAATATGAACTTAATATCCTCTGGGTACAACTGTGACCGCATGTGTTGTTGTGATTGTGGTTACGATACTCTGTCCTGGTCAGCTCAAAGGCCCAATTAGGCCATGTGGCTGCTTTGCTGCCACATATCAAAGCTCTGGTCATGCTTCACCTTACTGTCATAACTAAGTTATAATCAGAACTACATTTTGTTTCATGCAAACACATGACAGAAGATTGTTCCTTTTCTTGTTCCACAGATACCCTGATGACCCATTTGATAGAATCTGGGAATCTGATTCTGTGAGGAGAGCAAATTACCTTGTTGATGTTGCTCCAGGGACCGAAAGAATATCAACTACGAAACCCATATTCGTCAGTACCAACGAAGAACCACCTCAAAAGGTCATGCAAACAGCAGTAGTTGGCCAGGATGGGTCCTTGAACTACCGCCTTGATTTGGAAGGTTTCCCAGCAAATGCTTGGGGAGTCTCATATTTCGCAGAAATTGAAGATTTGGCACCAAATGAAACAAGGAAATTTAAGTTAGAGGTCCCTGGCATGCCAGCACTCAGTAAACCAACTGTTGATGTGGAGGAGAATGCTCAAGGGAAATATCGTTTGTATGAACCAGGCTACACGAATTTGACACTTCCGTTTGTTTTCTCGTTTGGGTTCAGGAAGACAAATGATTCTTCAAAGGGGCCTATTTTGAATGCGCTGGAGATTTACAAATATGTCCAAATTACTATGGGATCACAAGATGGTAAGCAAATTGTGCACGGTTCTGCTACCTTTACTTTTTCCTAGCTGCAACAACCCCTTATGTTTCAGAATAAGAAACTCACTTTGGGACTGAATTGGTGTATGCAACATTGACAGCAAATATCATGGCCAGCATGGTATCACGATATCCACAGGAAGGTTGGGCACAAGAGGGTGGTGATCCGTGCTTACCAGCATCATGGTCCTGGGTGCAATGCAGTTCAGAAGCTTCTCCAAGGGTATTCTCAATGTATGACAACCATGTCATTATGCCTTCAATTTTTTGGCTTCCTTAATGAAATAGTATTTGACACCTAATAATTTTTTTTCTTGCAGCACATTGTCAGGGAAGAACATTACAGGAAGTATCCCTGTGGAACTGACAAAGTTATCAGGGCTGGTTGAGCTGTAAGGACTGAATACTTTATTTTTATCTTGTCTAAGTATTTGACTTCTATTGTCTGATCGACTTATTTCGGTTAATGCAGAAGGCTTGATGGTAATTCAATTTCTGGCCAAATTCCTGATTTCAGCGAATGCCGTAATTTGCAGTATATGTGAGTTTCCAGTTTTTTTTTTTTTTGATAATGTGTTATTCTTAAATGATTCTACTAATATACGGTGCTTTTCTTCATTCTAGTCACCTTGAGAACAATCAGTTAACTGGTGAATTGCCATCTTCTTTGGGAGACCTACCTAACCTGAAAGAGTTGTAAGTTAAACATCCTTGTGTGCACCTTGTCATAATCTCTAGACTTTGGAGACCATAGTATAGTATTTCTTCAATTTATTTCCCTTTGACTTTTTTTTTATTTGTATTCATTTCTTACATTTTTCTGCTCAAGAAACCAAAAGACAAATTGATGTTAGTGATTTAAGATCTTTTATATGAGTACATCTGTGTGAGGATTTTTATGGAAAAAAGGAGCGCTCTTATTATGAACTAAAACTTATGCAGGTATGTTCAAAACAACAAGCTGTCTGGGCAGGTTCCAAAAGCACTTTTCAAGAGAAGCATTATTTTGAAGTTAGTATCCTGTCCTTAAAGCAGACTATTAATTTCAGATCATGCTTTTGAACACTAATGTGGCTTGAAAGCCTTCACTCTTTAGTGCCACCAAAATGTTTACATATGTGGATCAAATAGCTATGCTGTTCTTAGAATGGTCGCATGACTCCCATATGTTCTAAATTGTTACATGGCTGCAGCTTCTCAGGCAACAGTGGCCTTCACATAGTAAGCAATGGCATTAGCCACACCATAATTGTTATATGTGTGGTGATTGGAGCCATTGTCTTACTGGGTATTGCTATTGGATGCTATTTCATTACATGTAGGAGAAAGAAGAAATCTCATGAAGGTACACACTCTTTAGCTCAATTGGTATATCGATATTATGCTAGGGAAAGGGCATGCAGTGATTCTTTTGCCATCTCCAGACCCTGTTGTTATTGCAGCACCAGCAAAAAAACTTGGTTCATATTTTAGTGAAGTAGCTACAGAATCAGCACACAGATTTTCTTTATCTGAAATTGAAGATGCTACTGACAAATTTGAGAGAAGAATTGGCTCTGGAGGCTTTGGCATAGTATACTATGGAAAGTTGGCTGATGGGAGAGAGATTGCAGTCAAACTTCTCACAAATGACTCCTATCAGGGAATCCGAGAATTCTTGAATGAGGTTTGTTCTCATACTCACCACATTACTTCAAAATAGTTGCATAACCGGATAAACCCTTCTGTATATTTTTACGCAATTTTCAATTATTGCAGCCTGAAATACGGAACTTAGAGTGTTCTTGCATATATATAGCTGCCTAACATCTTGTTTCAGGTGACATTGCTTTCCAGAATACATCATAGGCACCTGGTTACATTCCTTGGTTACAGTCAGCAAGATGGCAAAAACATACTAGTGTACGAGTTCATGCATAATGGGACACTAAAAGAGCACCTTCGTGGTAAGTCCACATCCAACTTATGGTAAATCTACAGTATAGGATCAATAGCAAACTGTCAGTAGGTGGATAGTTATTCTTCCACAAGCAGACGAGATAAATGTTTCTGGTATATAACTTAACTAAAAGAATGCTCCTTCTGCTCTTGATTTAACATCTTTTGGAACTGCAGAGCATTCACGCATGCTTAATTAACTGAACTCAAACATGAAGTTAGATCAGATTCTGCTTAATGATAGACAGGATTTTGTGTATGACAGATATCTCTAGTTTAGCTCTCAATTGTGATTCAACCCTAGCAGCAACATGAAGTGTTAGAGACAGCACCCCATGGTCAATGGAGAAAACATACACAAATGAGGGTAAACTTTTGGTGGTGTTTTGCAGGAGCTGATAATGTAAAGATAACTAGCTGGCTGAAGCGCCTTGAGATTGCAGAAGATTCTGCAAAAGGTTTGTGGTCTGCTGGTTTCACAATTTGCTACCTGTATATTGAATATGGAGAAATTAGCTACCGCAGTTCTGATTCTGAATGTGAAATTGCAAAAATCAGGTATAGAGTATCTCCACACAGGATGCTCCCCAACAATCATCCATAGAGACCTGAAGAGCAGCAACATTCTCCTAGACAAGAACATGAGAGCAAAAGTTGCAGACTTTGGGCTATCGAAACCTGCAGTGGATGGGTCTCATGTGTCAAGTATAGTTCGAGGAACAGTGGGATACCTGGACCCAGAGTAAGGCCAAGCAATCTGACTGAGGTGTTTTGTATCATTCTGTTTCATCTTCTCTTACAATCGATTTTGTTCTGGTGTGGTTAGGTACTACATCTCGCAGCAGCTGACAGAGAAGAGCGACATCTACAGCTTCGGTGTGATTCTGCTGGAGCTCATCTCCGGCCATGAACCGATCTCGAATGACAACTTTGGGCTCAACTGCCGTAACATAGTTGCGTGGGTAAGAAGAGAATAGTACTAACATCAGTTTTGCTTCCTGTTCCATCAGTGAGTTTCTGCTGAAGGAAAAGCAATGGATGTAAAAACTGAAGTAAACGAATAACCTGGCAGGCCCGATCGCACATCGAGAGCGGGAACATCCACGCCATCGTTGACGAATCGTTGGACAGAGGCTATGACCTGCAGTCGGTGTGGAAGATCGCGGAGGTGGCCATAATGTGTGTGAAGCCCAAGGGCGCGCAGAGGCCGCCCATCTCGGAGGTGCTCAAGGAGATCCAGGATGCCATTGCCATCGAGCGGGGACCCCAGGAGATGCAGCGCTCTACCATCCAGCAGCAGCTGCTCGTGTCCAACAGCAACAGGTCCATGGGTGGTGCCTCGTTGTCCGCGAACAACAATTCAGGTAGTGTGGCGGTGGACTTGGAGCAGAACGGAGCATCCTTCGACGAACTGCTCATGCGGCCGGGTCTCAGATGAGATGAGAATATTGCAGCAGTCAGCTTTATTTGTATGTATCATGTATGTACTGTACTGTACCTATGTATGTATGAGTTGCCAGTGTTAAGTCCGAGATCAAGGTTTCATTCATGTAGGTACCACCGAGTCCCTGAGTTGTATGTAGATGGGCGAAGGGTTTATTATGTTTTGCTAACAAGGAGAAAACTAACTGGCTTGAGAACCACCCAGTCACTGAGTTGTATGTGACGTGCAAGTATTTGTGTTTGTTTTTTTAGCTAACAGGGAACTAAGGGAACTGTCGGTGTTTCGGATTGGGGGGTCCTCAACCAACTAGTGAATTTATCCTGCGTGTTCCCGATTTCAGATGGTGATGCAAAGAGACATAAGGTTTATACTGGTTCGGACAATTCGAGCCCTACGTCCAGTCTGGGAGATCGATCTTGTATTCCTTGCACCGAAATACTTGTAGTATGAGGTTATAAGCTAGGTGAGAGAGGGAGTTAGTCCCAGGTCTCGGCGAGGTGTGGTGTGGGCTGCTTGAGTCGTTGCTCTCAGGCGGCTGGAAAGTGTGTGTTACAGAGTCTTGTTCTTCGTGAGTCTCTTCTTAGAAATAGCCCAAATCCTTTCCTTTTATAGTTTGAAGGGAGGACGAGGGTAGTACGTATGCTTAACTATACGGTGTCGTGCGAACAGAGGCGGCGTGTCCGAGCCCTGTGGCCTGTTCCTGTGGCGGCGTAATCGTCGGAGTGGTCCGTCCTTGGAGCACTGGGGCGGCGTGCTGGTCACATCCGATCCTGTGCGTCATGGGAGCCCTAGGACTGCCTCGGAGCGGGTGCGGCGGTCAGCGTGCGAGTCGCTGTGGACTGACTGTACGCGAGGCCGAGGCTCGGTCGGTGCCGAGGCTGCACCGCAGTGGGGGGTCTCGGCAGACACGAATCCCGAGATAGCCGAGACCCTGGTGCATAGTGCCGAGGCCCGGAGAGAGCGGTTGATCTGGTGTGCTGGTTCGGAGGCGGTGATGACCCGAGCCAGGCTGCCCATGTCGTGTTGTTTTCGAGGCGGGGATCGCGGGGCACAGTGTAGTGCGGGCGCTGATCGTGGGCACAGCGTCAGAATACAGTGGCCGGTAATCCCCGCCGTGCCCTGTCTCAGCTGGTATAGCGCTGATGCGACCTCACGTCCCGTTGGCCATTCCGCGGTGTCGAGCTGTCGTCCGGCTGAGATTGCGGGAGTGGTTGACGCATTAATGGGACACGACGTGCTGTCGGGAAGATCGGTCGAGGCGGGGGCGACGGGCTATGGACAAGCTGGCCTCGAGCGATACGGAGAATGAGGCCTCGCGCGAGACGGAGATTGGGCTCCTTGCCGAGGCCTTCCGTGAGAGGCCTCGCGCGAGGCGGAAATTGCGTCAGGACGCCGAGACCTCCCGTGAGAGGCCTGAGGCTATGCGGAGAGCCGGGTGGGCTCGGATGGGGCTGGTTATGAGCCCATGGCTTACCCTCTAACTTTGCCGTTGATGGGATTTTAGTGCCTCTTTTGGTGTACGCTCGGGGTACCCCGTTTTATGGTACCTGACAGTAGCCCCCGAGCCTCAGGGAGGGTGAGTGCATTCTCTCTGAGGGTTTATCGAGACTTGGTTTGCAGTCGCTCCCGTAGGGATTGTGTTTTGTTTCTTGAGGTTTCGATGGGTGCGCGCGAGCGCACCCGCCGGGTGTAGCTCCCGAGGCCCTGGAGGAGTGGAGTTACTCCTCTAGGGGCTTTTTTCATTTTCGTGTTTGAGTGAGGAGTTTTTATCGTATTTGCTGAGCCCACAAGTGCGAGTTCGGGTCGCGGGGGTCTCAGCGAGGTTGCAGGAAGAGCCCTCTAGCCTCCACATGGAGCAAGAGGTCCGTCAGGGGTTCCCCTGGCTTTTGGTACGACCCTCACGCTTCCTTTTCGCTCAGAAGGAGGGGTGGAATGTGTTAGGCTACCCTCGATGGGCACGAGCGTTGGCACTTCCGGTGAGCTGTTATCGGGTGAGTCCGAGTGGAGGCCCGTGCCCTGTTTGCTAGGGGACGGCTAGCGGTCTAGAGACACACTCCAAGAGTACTAGAGGGTTTCTCTAGTGGGTGTCGAGGCCGTTCGTTGGGCCTCGGTGGCTCGGTGCCTCCCTACGGTGGGATCCCATTCGGAGACTTCCCTGCCGGTCTCAGACACGACTTAGGACGCCCCGAGCGATTGTTCGCTCGGGCCTTGGCCATTCGTAGGCTTGCCCCAAAGTCGTCCCTGACTCTGTTGCCTTGGGGCGGCTGTCGAAACCTCTGGGGCCCAGCCTTCGAACCCCTGGACCGTAACGGGCTCGGTGCCCTTTATCGTATTTGTAACGAAACTTCTAGCGCGGACTTAGATCGTTTGTCTTTGTCTAGGGTGCAGGAGGAGCCCCCGAGCCTCCGCCTGGAGCAAGAGGGCGGTCAGGGGTCCCCTGGCTTTTTTATTCGACCCTCCCATATCCTTTCCGTTCGGACGGAGGGTTTGTTTGCCAAGCCCATTCGGGTGCGAGCCGGAGCCGCTGGGTCTCGACAGGGTTGCAGGAAGAGCCTCCTAGCCTCTGCACGGGGCGAGAGGGCCGTCGGGAGCTCCCCTGGCTTTTTATACGCCCCTCGCGCTTGAGGGTTTGTTTGCCAAGGCCCCTTTGGGCGTGAGCCTTGGTCGCGGGGTCTCGGCGAGGTTGAAGGAAGGGCTCCCTAGCCTCCGCACGGAGCAGAGGGCCGTCAGGAGCTCCCCTAGCTTTTTGTACGACCCTCGCGCTTCCTTTTTGCTCGGAAGGAGGGGTTGTTTTGCCGAGGCCCCTCGAGTGCGAACCGGGGTCGCTAGGTCTCGGCGAGATTGCAGGAAGAGCCCTCTAGCCTCTGCACGGGGCGAGAGGTCCGTCGGGGGTTCCCCTGACTTTTTTGTACGACCCTCATGCTTCCTTTTCGCTCGGAAGGAGGGGTGGAATGTGCCAGGCTACCCTCGGTAGGCACGAGCGTTGGCACTTCCGGTGAGCTGTTATCGGGTAAGTCCGAGTGGAGGCCCGTGCCCCGTTCGCTAGGGGACGGCTAGCGGTCCAGAGACACACTCCAAGAGTACCAAAGGGTTTCTCTAGTGGGTGCCGAGGCCGTTCGCTAGGCCTCGGTGGCTCGGTGCCTCCCTAGGGTGGGATCCCATTCAGAGACCTTCCTGCCGGTCTCGGACATGACTTAGGGCGTCCCAAGCGTTTCGCTTGCTTGGGCCTCAGCCCCGTATAGGCTCGCCTGTGGTCGTCCCTGACTCTGTTGTCCTGGGGCGGCTGTCGAAACCCCTTGGGGCCTAGCCTTCGAACCCCTGGACCGTAATAGGCTCAGAGCCTGGTTCCTTCATCTGAAAAGAATAGGCCAGGGGGAATATCCTCCCCATTGACTCGGCAATGGGTGGCACGCCTTTTGAGGCGGTTTCCTAGGGAGGCGAAATGACGCCTACTGCCATAGTGGGCGAGCGTGACGTGGTGGATGGGACGTAACTGTTCCCGCAATTAATGAGAAAGAAGTGGGCGCGTGGGCGGTAAAATCGGCTCGTGGTTAACTACACCGGATCGGGGGGAAACTTCCCCGATTTCATCGCCCGTTCGTTTCGCCTTCCCCCTGCATAAATACTTGAAGAGTCTCGCCCCTCCTCACCTTACCTTGCCTGCGTTAGCTCTGCCTCCATCGAGTCGTCGCTGGAGCAGCGGGTGCCGGGAAGAAGGGAGAAGAGCGAGCTAGGGAGAAAGCGAGAAAAAGCGAGAGCGTGGGAGAGAGAAAAACTCACCGCCGCATCCGATCCCTCCATCGCACTCATGGCCGGCAACATCGTTGTTGTCGAGGTGGACCCCTGGGATCCTTCCGATGTCACCGTGGAGACGCTCTAGTCGCTCATCGACGGCGGACTCCTTCGTCCGGTGATGGACCCCAACAGGCCAGAGTGGATCGCTCCATACAGCGAGCTAGAGCCGAGGCCTCGCGATGGCTATGTCATGAGCTTCGTCTCCTTTCACGAGCGCGGCCTCGGTGTCCCAGCGGATCGGTTCATGCGGGCGCTCCCACACTACTATGGCGTGGAGCTCCACAACTTCAACCCCAACTCCATCGCACAGGCGGCCATCTTCGTTGCCATCTGTGAGGGGTACTTGGGGATTGCTCCCCATTGGGAGTTGTGGCTCCATCTATTCTGGGCGGGGCACACCACTAAGCCGACGGGCACATCGGGTATGAGGAAAGCGACGAGGGCCGGCGGCTGCACTCTCCAAGTGCGCCAGGACCGCCAGCACCTCTACATCCCGGCCTAGCTCGCGTCATCCAATCGCCGGTGGTACACGAGCTGGTTCTACCTTCGTAACGACGACGGAGGACTTCCCCCCTACACTGGGGGGATTGTGGGGAGCTACCCGGAGAGATGGAAGTACGGCGTCCCGAAGGACGACTAGCCCAAGCTGCAGCCGCTTCTAGAGGGGCTGGAGAGGCTATGGGGCCATGGCCTTACCGTGGCTGTGGTCGTGGCTGCCTTCCACCGTCGGAGGGTACTGCCGCTGATGGCTCGGCGGCGGCGGTTGTTTGAGATGAAGCCGGGTGAGCCCATTGAGGGCATCCGGATGTCCTTCTCTGCCCTTTTCGACGAGGAAATTGTTCGTTAGGTGGGGGAGATGGTAGAGGCGAAGCTGAGGGGCGGCAACTTGACCCCCATCACGATGCGACCGTCGCGGGGGTTCCTCTCACTGGTAAGTCGTGTGCCGCTGTAGCCCCCGAGCCTCCTCCGTTTCCCCTTACTTCTTGTTCCCTTATGCGCGTTCGTCGTTCCTACAGGGGATGAGGGACGTGCGCTCCTCTCCGCCGCCCGTTCTCGAGGATGCGAGGCGGCGGGTGATCAACCGAGCGCACGCCGACGCGCAGAAAAAGCGGAAAGATGCCAAGGCGGCAAAGCGCACAAAGAAGATCCTCGCGCGCGAGGAGCTGGACAAGCGCCGCCGTCAACAAAGGAAGGATGGTCTCCCATTGGAGGAATCCCCATCGCCGTCGCTGTCGATGGAGGCCTCGGACGGGGATGACGAGGGCGAGGTGGGGCGAGGTCCCCTAGACCATCTTCCTGACGTAGTGGAGGTGGTGCCCGGGGCGTTGGCAAGCAGCCCGGCACTCCCGGGAGGAGGAGGAGTGGACCTAGGGTCGGCAATTGCCCGCTCCGAGGCCAAGGCTGACACGCCCGAGGCGCGGGCATTGGGCAAACACGCCGTCAGCCCGGTGGGCTCGGTGGCTGTGGTGGAACAAGTGGCGGTGGAGGCGACCCAACTGCCCCCGCAGAGGACCGAGGGGGCGTCGGGGTCCGTTGAGGACCAACCAGCGCTGATGGACATGGAGGCGATGCCTCTGCCTCTGCCACCGCCTTTGCAGACGAGGGTCACCATGGTGAAGCGGTTGCCACCCTGCTCGAGGTAGGTGTATTTTTGGCGGGGTCGCAGTTCTTTCTGTTCGCTCTTTGGTCTCGTGCTGACCCTATAGGTGATTTTTCCTTAGTTAGAAGCGACCTGTGGACGAGCTTCCCTTGGCGCCCCTTAAGGCACTCAAGGTGAGCCCTAGCTCCTCTGCCCACTAGGTGACGGAGGTGCAAGCCGCTATACAACGCGGCACGGCGTCGGCGAGGGCCGACTAGAAGGAGCCAGCCACCCAAGGAGGGGCTGCTGAGGCGACCCCGACACAGACGGGGGAGGGAGTGCTTCCGCCCCGCAAGGGCGAGGCTCGTGAGTCGGCTGGGGCTAGGGTGCCCTTGGCTGCCGAGGCCCCCGGGGTCTCTGAGGCTGAGGCGACGGAGGCCGGGGCGCCCAAGACCGCTGAGGCCGCAGCGGCGGCGGTCGGTGTTTGTGCGACCACCGAGGCCACGATGGCAGAGGCCGGAGCCCCCGAGACCATCGAGGCCATAATTGCGGAGGCCGGAGTCCCCGAGATCACCAAGGCCGATGTGATGGCGGCGAGGCCGTCTGCCCATGAGGCGGAGATGAAGGCAGCGGAGGCCTTGGTGGCGCCCCTGGTTCAGGGCCCGCCGTTGTTACGAGAGAGAGCCCGGGAGGCGGAGGTCTATCCGATCTCCTCCGACGATACTTCCCGGGCACGGGAGGTAGTCGACGACGAGGGGACCGGTGCCGTGGAACAGCCAGCTCCGATCTTGGGCGAGGGATGCTCGGCCCTCGTGCGGGCGCGAACCGAGCCTCACAGGTGGGATCACCTGTGGGTACTGTGGCGGAGCCGGGACGACCCTGAGGGGGAGCCTCTGTTCACCCTCGAGGACACAGCCAAGGGTGGGCACTGGGGCACCTTCAAGCAATACCACTAGCTGGCAGAGCGGTCGCTACGGACGGCGCTGTCCGTGGTGGCCGACGAACTACCCGGAGTCGCCCAGGTTCACGTTTTCTTTTCTCGCGCAATGTTGTCTTTTTCTGAGTTTTGTTGCAATCAATGACCCCTGTTCTGCTTCCCCAGGAGCTCGAGACCTGGTCCCTTGGGAAGTCGGTCTTTCTCCGGCAGGAGAGGGACATCTAGGACTAGCTCCAGCGGCAAAAGGGCCTGCTTGCGGGTGCCAACGAGCTTCTGGCGGCACGGAGCGCGGAGGTGGAGGACCTCCGCCTTCGTTGTGCCGACGCGAAGGTTGAGGCGGCCACGGCCTAGGAGCAGCTCGCCCCTCTGGCAGCGCGGGTTAAGGAGTTGGAGGAGGAGCTCGCCCACGCGGCCAGTGATCGGGATGCCTTCAGGGCTTGAGCCGTTGAAGCTACGGTCTCGGCCACTGCTCTTGCGGGGCAGCTAGGGGCGGAACAGAATGCGCACCAGCTGACGAAAGGTGCCTTGGATGAGGCCCTTGCTGCAGCTAAGGCCTCACAAACTAAGGCTGTGGTTTGGAGGGGGACGGTCGAGGGTGAGTCCTAGTCCCCTCGTTTTGTTTTCTTTTCCTTGTGTTCGCTCCCTAACTTCCTTGTGTGACGCAGAGCTGGGGAGTGAAGCTTCTAGGGCAGCCGAGGCTTCTCGGGTCGAGGCCCAGCGCTTGAAGGAGAAGGCTGAGGCTTCCCGGGCCAAGGCCCTACGCTGGAAGGAGAAAGCCGAGGCCTGTCAGGTAGAGACCTGACGCTGGGAGCAGAAGGCCAAGGATGAGTTCCATGGGCTTCCGCCCCTAATTTAGGTTGTTTTTTTTTGCTCAACCTCATTTCGTTTTCTGTGGTGCAGAGTCAGAGGCGGAGGTTACTCGGGCAGCCGAGGCTTCCAGCGTGGTGCAGACGGTGCTCAAGACCAAGATCGGGGAGCACGAGGCGCTGAAACGTGCCGCCCTTTCCGCCTGCAAGGCCTTGGAGGTCAAAGGGGTTCAGTTAGGCAGCTCCCTTAGGAGCCGTTTGATCACGCTGAGCAGCCAGATGCACGAGTGGCTTCGAGGAGCGCTGCACATGGGTGTCAAGCGCGCGTTGGCTGTCATCTCCTCTCACTATGTTGGCGTCGACCTCCTGGCCATCAGTGATGGCTATGTCCTGCCTGATGATGACGAGGAGGCCGACGCGACGGTCACGAAGCTGATGGAGGCGGTGGAAGGCCCTGGCATGGCGCTGGCAACGCTCTTCGAAGAGGAGGTGGTCCCTCCCCTACCATCTGCCGATGCTGGAGGCCCTGAGCCTTGACCTGGGCCCAAGGGGCCATGTAAAAATAGAGTAGGGATTATCTTTGTATCGTGACGCTTGTGGCCATCGAGGCCTTTCTTTTTGAAGTATTTGTGTTTCTTAGTTGTTTTTCTCGTATTTCCGAGCCTCTGCCCTCTGTTGCTTCTAATCAGATTTCTTTTGCAAAATACCTCCTTGGAGCTTAAGCCGTCCCTTGGGCGAGAGGTAGTGAGGGAGTGCCATAGCCCGGAGGTGTGGGCTGTCTCGCGACTCTACCGGCCTCTTGCTTAGGACACAGACTTTGGTCTGAGGGCTTTTTACAACCGATTCGTCAGAGCGTGCTAGAGACTTGGTGTAGGAATTTTTTTGAAAAACGACTGAAGAATGGTGCGTGGGACTTTAGGGGGAGTCCCCCATCTAGCCCCGAGGGAGGCTTGGTTCTGCAGAGGCAGAGCCGAGTCTCCCTTACCATGCTATCGTATTGCCGAAAAAATTAGACCAACTAAAGAATGCTTTTTAATTGTATTCTGAGAAACAATATATACAATGCTTGGAAGTTTAAGGATAAAAGCGACGTAGTTGTTCTATGTTTCAAGCGTTGGTGAAGATTTTGCCCTTCTCGTTGGCTAGCTTGTAGGTCCCGGGCTTCAGTACTTGGGCGATGATGTACGGTCCTTCCCATGGCGGGGTCAGCTTGTGGTGGCCCTTGTTGCTCTATGCTAGTCTCAACACCAGGTCGCCTACCTTCAAGTCTCGGCCTTGGACGCGCCGGGCCTGATAGCGCCGTAGGGTCTACTGGTATTTAGCTGAGTGTAGTAGCGCGACGTCTCGGGCTTCCTCCAGTTGATTGAGGGCGTCCTCTCGGGTGGTGCGGTTACTTTGTTCGTTATAGGCTTGTAGCCTTGGGGAACCATATTCCAAGTCAGTGGGGAGGATGGCCTCGGCCCCATAGACCAGGAAGAAAGGCGTGAACCCCATGGCTCGGCTTGGAGTGTTCCTCAGGCTCCAGATGACCGATGGAAGTTTGGCGAGCCATTTCTTGCCAAACTTTTTCAACCGGTTGTAAATTCTTGGCTTGAGGCCTTGTAGGATCATGCCGTTGGCATGTTCTACTTGGCCGTTGGTCCTTGGGTGTCCTATGGCCGACCAGGCCACACGGATGTGGTGGTCATCGCAAAACGTCAGGAACTTTTTGCCGGTGAACTGTGTCCCATTGTCGGTGACGATGGTGTTAGGAACCCCAAACCTGTGGATAATGTTAGTGAAGAACCACACTGCCTGCTCAGATTTGATTCGATTGATCGGACGAGCCTCGATCCATTTGGAGAACTTGTCGATTGATACCAGTAGATGGGTGTAGCCTCCGAGGGCCTTTTGCAGAGGCCCAACCATGTCGAGCCCCCATACGGCAAACGGCCACGTGATGGGGATGGTTTGGAGGGCCAGGGCGGGGAGATGTGTTTGTCGAGCATAGTACTAACATCCTTCGCAGGAGCGTACTAGCTTGGTGGCGTCGGCGACCGCCATCGGCCAGTAAAACCCTTGGCGGAAAGCATTTCCTATGAGCGTCCGAGGCACCGCATGGTGCCCACAGGCGCCTGTGTGCAAGTCCCAAACCAGGGCTTGGCCTGCCTCGGCAGTGATACATCGTTGGAGGACACTAGAGGGACTTCGCCTGTACAATTCATCATTGCAGAGGACGTAAGTCTTGGCTCGGCGCGCAAGCCGTCGGGCTTCAGTCCTATCGCTAGGAAGCTCCCCCCGATCAAGCCAATCGAGGAATGGGATTCGCCAATCCGTGTCCTGGTCGGTCTACGGAGGCTCGGTGTTGACTTCCATGACCTCGGGCTCGGTCGAGGGGGTCTCGGCAGTAGAGGGGGCGTCGAGCCCCGCCATGGTTTCCACAGGTGGGCCCTCCTCCGTTACCAAGGTGTAGTCAATGGAAGGTTTGTGAAGGTCCCTGGCAAATACGTTCGGGGGGACCGAAGCCCATGCCGAGGCCATCTTTGCCAGTTCATCGGCGGCCTCATTGTACTTCCATGTGATGTGGTTTAGTTCGAGACCATCGAACTTGTCTTCTAGGCGATGTACCAACTTGCAGTAAGCCTCCATTTTGGGGTCAAGGCAATTAGACTCCTTCATAACTTGATCGACGATGAGCTGCGAGTCGCCCCGGACGTCGAGACGCTGTACCCCAAGTTCAATGGTGACTTGCAAGCCATTGATGAGGGCCTCATGCTCGGCCACATTGTTGGAGGCGGCGAAGTGGAGCCGCACCATGTAGCACATGTGTACTCCGAGGGGCGAGATGAAGAGGAGTCCCGCGCCTGCCCCGGTCTTCATCAGAGACCCGTCGAAGTACATGGTCCAGCATTCTATCTGGACTTGGGTAGGTGGTAATTGGGTGTCGGTCCACTCAGCCACAAAATCGACCAAGACCTAAGACTTAATCGCTTTCCGAGGCGCAAAAGTCAAAGTTTCCCCCATAAGCTCGACGGCCCACTTGGCTATCCTGCCTGAGGCCTCCCGGTTATAGACTATCTCTCCCAAGGGGAAAGACGATACCACGGTCACTGGGTAAGACTCAAAGTAGTGACGCAGCTTGCGTCGGGCCAGGACTACGACGTAGACCAGCTTCTGGATGTGGGGGTAATGCATTTTGGTCTCGGAGAGCACTTCGCTGATGAAGTAAACAGGTCGTTGGGTGGGTAGAGCATGCCCCTCTTCCTGCCTTTCTACTACTACGGTAGCGCTGACCACTTGGGTCATTGCGGTGACATAGAGTAAGAGGGCCTCATCCCTGGCTGGGGGTACCAGGACAGGAGGATTTGTGAGCAGCGCTTTGAGTCTGTTGAGGGCTTCTTCGGCCTCGAGGGTCCAAGAAAAACGCTCGGATTTTCTCAAGAGTCGGTACAGAGGCAAGCCTTTTTCGCCGAGGCGCGAGATTAAGCGGCTCAAGGCCGCAAGGCATCCCATGACCCTCTGTACTCTCTTGAGGTCTCTGATTGGTCCTATGCTGGTTATGGCCAAGACCTTCTCTGGGTTGGCTTCAATGCCGTGTTCTGAGACTATGAATCCCAAGAGCATGCCTCGGGGGACCTCGAACACACACTTCTCGGGATTGAGCTTGATGCCCTTCTCTCTAAGGCATTTGAAGGCTATCCTTAAGTCATCGACGAGATCCTCAGCCTTTCTGGTCTTGACCACGATGTTGTCCACATAGGCCTCGACAGTCCGCCCAATGTGGTCGCCAAAGACCTAGGTCATGCACCGCTGGTATGTGGCCCCTGCGTTTTTGAGGCCGAAAGGCATAGTCACATAGTAGTACATGCCGAATGGGGTGATGAAAGAAGTCACAAGCTGGTCAGACTCTTTCATCTTGATTTGATGGTAACCAGAATACGCATCAAGGAAAGACAGGGTCTCGCACCCCGCAGTGGAGTCAACAATCTGATCGATTCGAGGTAATGGGAAGGGGACTTTTGGACAGGCTTTGTTCAAACCGGTGTAGTCTACACACATCCTCCATTTCCCATTTTTCTTCCTAACTAACACGGGGTTAGCTAACCACTCTAGGTGGGACACTTCCTTGATGAACCCGGCTGCCAAGAGTTTCTGCACCTCCTCACCGATGGCCCTACGCTTTTCCTCGTCGAAGCGGCGTAGGCGTTGCTTCACCGGTTTAGCGCTAGCCCAGATGTCCAAGGCGTGCTCGACGACCTCCCTCGGTATGCCCGGCATGTCCGAGGGACTCCATGCGAATATGTCGGCATTCACACGGAGGAAGTCGACGAGCATGGCTTCCTATTTGATGTCAAGGGTGGCGCTGATCCTCAGCGCCCGGTCGTCGGGGCAGGCGGGGTCGACCGGGACGAGCTTGATGGCCTCCACGGGCTCGAACGTCCCTGCGCGACGCTTGGAGTCAGGCGCCTCGCCACTGAATTGGTCGAGGTTGGCGATGAGGGTCTCGGCCTCAGCGAGAGCCTCGGCGTACTCGATGCACTCGACGTCACAGTCGTATGCATGTTCGTACGTGGACTCAATCGTGATGATACCGCTGGGGCCTGGCATCTTAAGCTTGAGGTAGGTATAGTTGGGAACTGCCATGAACTTGGCGTAGCACGGCCACCCCAGGATGGCGTGGTAGGTTCCTCTGAACCCGACCACCTCGAAGGTAAGGACTTCCTTGTGGTAGTTGGAGGGGGTGCCAAAGCAGACAGCAAGGTCGATGCGCCCGAGGGGTCGCGTACGTTTCCCTGGCACGATGCTGTGGAAGGGTGCGGCGTCGCCTCGGAGCCTCGATCGGTCGATCTCCAAGAGCTCTAGGGTGTTGGCGTATAGGATATTGAGGCCGCTGCCTCCGTCCATCAACACCTTGGAGAGTCGGGTGTTGCCAATGATCGGGTTGACAACAAGTGGGTACTACCCGGGATTCGGAACATGGTCGGGGTGGTCGTCTCGATCAAAGGTGATACCCTCCCGAGACCAGTCGAGGTACTAGGGAGTGGCCACCTTGACCGATAAGATCTCTCGGCATTCCCTCTTTCGCTGCCGCACCGTAAGGCACGCCGAGGGTCCGCCGAAGATCATGAAGGCATTGTGTACCTCGGGGAACCCGTCGTCCTTGTCATCGTCCCGGTCGCCGGCGCCCTTCTGCTTGGTGTCATCGTCGGGGGGCCCAAGCCTGGCGTAGTAACGCCGCAGCATGGAGCAATCCTCGAGGGCATGCTTGATCGGGCCTTGGTGGTAAGGGTAGGGTTTCTTAAGCATGTCGCCGAAAGGTGTAGGGCACTTGGGGCCTCGGAGATTCTTGCGTTCTGCGGCCGCGACCATATCAGTCTCGAGGACGGCCCGCTTCCCCTGGCGATCCTTCTTCTTCCTTTTGGGGAGGCGGGGAACTGAGGCCTCGGGGGCCTCATCCCTCCGCTTCCCCTTGGCATCATCCATGGGGAAGATGGCCCCTATAGCCTCCTCGCCTAAGGCGAAGTTGGTGGCGATGTCGAGGAGCGCGGCGGCCGAATGCGGCACGTTCTAGCCTAATTCTCGGACCAAGTCTCGGCAGGTGGTGCCAGAGAGAAAAGCCTAGACAATCTCTGAGTCGCCGACGCTGGGCAACTCAGTGCATTGTTTCGAGAAGCGTCTGATGAAGTCTCAGAGAGACTCGTCTGGTTTCTGGTGACAACTCTTAAGGTCCCAGGAGTTTCCAGGGCGCACGTATGTGCCCTGGAAATTCCCGACGAAGATCCGAACCAAGTCGCGCCAATCGTGGATCTGAGAGGGAGGAAGGTGCTCAAGCTAGGCTCGTGCTGAGTCTGATAAGAGCAATGGAAGGTTGCGGATGATGAGCCAGTCATCGTCGGCGCCGCCTAGCTGACAAGCCAGACGGTAATCGGCGAGCCAGAGCTCGGGGTTGGTCTCACCGCTATACTTGGTGAGGTTGGCTGGCTGGCAAAACCGGGCTGGAAACTGAGCATTGCGGATGGCTCTACTGAAGACTCGAGGGCTAGGTGGTTCAGGAGAAGGACTGCGGTCCTCTCCACTGTCGTAGTGGCCACCCCGATGTGGATGATAGCCTCAGGCGAGCCCCTCGCTGTCGTGGCGTCGTCGTCGGCCGACCACCTCGTGGTCACCCTACGCCTCGCGTCGATTATCGAGGCGGTCGTGGACTGGGGGGACCCTACCGATTGCCGGCACCCGAACGGGTTTGGGACGAACCAAGGCCTCCCTATCCTACCGATGCGGTGCTGAGGGGAGGTCCGAGACGGCATCGCGCCACCGGGAGGCGGAACTCTCGGCCTGCTGCACCGCGGCGGTCTCGAAGAGATCCCGGAGCTCGCCGCAAACCCGCCGTCCTTCTGTGGTGGAGGGCTCGGGCATCGCGCGCACTAGCATTGCCGCAGCCGCGACATTCTGGCTAGCGCGATTGAAGATTGGGGGACGATCGTCCCCTTCGTCGTCGTTGATGCAGTGGTGTATGTCGCGAGCCCACCGCCAGGCTCCTCCGCCGTCACCGCGGCCTTGCTGCTCCTGCTCGAGAGTGCTTTGGAGCTGTTGCAGAAGGAGCCGATCTTGCTCGACCTTGGCCTGAAGCTCGCGGAGTTGTTCTAGGTCCGGGCGCCGGAATTGTTCGAGGGCAAAGTTCTCATTCCGTGCTGCGGGTGGGACAATGCGCGAAGGCATAGCATCGCCCATTCCCTGATGAAGCGGAGTGCGATTGTCTACCCCCTCATCCTCGTCGCCCATGCTTGGCATCCCAAGTACGACGTGGAAGCACTCACGAGTGGGATCGTAAGTACCTCCATCGTCAGAATCGGAGTAGCCAAAGCAATAGTCGCTTGCGGCCAAGAAGCGACGCATAGTTTCGTGGTCGCGGAGGTCGGAGAAATCCGCTCCGGCCCATGCCTCGTCCTCCTCCGAGGAGTCGGCGTGGGTGTGGGTCGACGCTGTGGTGTCGAAGTCAAGAACGAAGCGCTGGCGGCGCTCTGAGAGATCCACGTGAGCGGAAGCATAGGCGTAAGCATAAGATGCGGCGGCATTTCTCAACCCGAAGGGGTATGGAGATAGTGCCGTCGTCGGGCTCTGTTCTGCCAGAGTTAGCTCCTCAAGGATTGGTGGAGCGGAGCTTGATGTCGGGGCATCGCCAGGTGCCACCGGTGTTTTTCCCTTATCCATGCTCAGGCTAGACAGATCCCTAACCAGGGACCCTACGCCAACAGCTAGTCGTGGGGTGCCGGCGGAGAGCGGCGAGTCGCCCTGGGTTTGCGTGGCATCGGGATGATCTTGCTCACGTCGTGCCTGGCGAGCGTGGCGAGAATGGCCGCCCGAGCGCCGCCTGCGCCTGGGCTGCCGATGCGTGACGTCGTCATCGGCAGGCGGGGCTCGGGGTGTGAGAAGTACCATGTCGTACTCGTGCCCTAGAGACATAAACTCTAGGCTCCCAAACCACACCACCGTGTCGGGACGCAGCGGTCGTACGGGGTCTACCATCCGGAACCTGTTGGGATGATGAAGCTGACACGCAGATTCCCCTACCTGGCGCGCCAACTATCGGTGTTTTGGATCGGGGGGTCCTCAACCAACTAGTGAATTTATCCTACGTGTCCCCGATTCCAGATGGTGATGCAAAGAGACACAAGGTTTATACTGGTTCGGGCAATTCGAGCCCTACATCCAGTCTGGGAGATCGATCTTGTATTCCTTGCACCGAAATGCTTGTAGTAGGGGGTTACAAGCTAGGTGAGAGAGGGAGTTAGTCCCAGGTCTCGGCGAGGTGTGGTGTGGGCTGCTTGAGTCGTTGCTCTCAGGCGGCTGGGAAGTGTGTGTTACAGGGTCTTGTTCTTCATGAGTCTCTCCTTATAAATAGCCCAAGTCCTTTCCTTTTATAGTTTGAAGGGAGGACAAGGGTAGTACATATGCTTAACTATACGGTGTCGTACGAACAGAGGCGGCGTGTCCGAGCCCTGTGGCCTGTTTCTGTGGCGGCGTAATCATCGGAGTGGTCCGTCCTTGGAGCACTGGGACGGCGTGCTGGTCACATCCGCTCCTGTGCGTCATGGGAGCCCCAGGACTGCCTCGGAGCGGGTGCGGCGGTCAGCGTGCGAGTCGCTGTGGACTGACTGTGCGCGAGACCGAGGCTCGGTCGGTGCCGAGGCTGCACCGCAGTGGGGGGTCTCGACAGACACGAATCCCGAGATAGCCGAGACCCTAGTGCATAGTGCTGAGGCCCGGAGAGAGCGGTTGATCTGGTGTGCTGGTTCGGAGGCGGTGATGACCCGGGCCAGGCTGCCCATGTCGTGTTGTTTTCGAGGCGGGGATCGCGGGGCACAGTGTAGTGCAAGCACTGATCGTGGGCACAGCGTCAGAATATAGTGGCCGGTAATCCCCGCCATGCCCTGTCTCAGCTGGTATGGCGTTGATGCGACCTCACGTCCCGTTGGCCATTCCGCGGTGTCGAGCTGTCGTCCGACTGAGATTGCGGGAGTGGTTGACGCATTAATGGGACACGACGTGCTGTCGGGAAGATCGGTCGAGGCGGAGGCAACGGGCTATGGACAAGCCGGCCTCGAGCGATACGGAGAATGAGGCCTCGCGCGAGACGGAGATTAGGCTCCTTGCCGAGGCCTTCCGTAAGAGGCCTCGCGCGAGGCGAAAATTGCGTCAGGACGCCGAGACCTCCCGTGAGAGGCCTGAGACGATGCGGAGAGCCAGGTGGGCTCGGATAGGACTGGTTATGAGCCCATGACTTACCCTCTAACTTTGCCGTTGATGGAATTTTAGTGCCTCTTTTAGTGTACGC
This sequence comes from Miscanthus floridulus, assembly GCF_019320115.1. NCBI lineage: Eukaryota > Viridiplantae > Streptophyta > Magnoliopsida > Poales > Poaceae > Miscanthus > Miscanthus floridulus. The sequence continues at coordinate 7,981,579 of NC_089593.1, read as the reverse complement.
TCGGAATACCCCGTTTTATGGTACCCGACAGGAACAAAAGTAAAGTTTTGGCAGGCAAATCAAATAAGGAAACGAAGTTTTGGGAGGCAGAAAACAGTGTCTGTTTTGAATAAATAAAGGTTAAGGGACTTTTTGTTCAAAAAAGAATACTAAGTAATGCTAAGCAAAGAAACCAATGCAGTATCATACATTGCCGTGGGTAACACTGGTTGAATATGACTTTCTTGTTGACCTTCACCTCAAATTTCCTTTAATTAATATATCACTCAGCTCCCTACGCAAAACGCATGTACTCGCCACAGGCAGCCAACAACAGCAGGGAGCAAGAGCAACCACCACTAGTTAATACAGACACCGAACACCAGGTTACTACACAAACCGACGGATATCACCATGTACAGACACAAGAAAACAAACTGTCATCAAGACAAGCCACCTTAGCTGCTTCTTAATCTCTTTCCCTCACAAGTCAAACCACACCACATTATAGACATCTCTATCTATTTCAACTTCAGCTGCTTTGTTCTTCTCGGCGCATCTTTCTTTTCATTCAAGCTTCACAAAATCATAGAAGAGAATGAACCTGATCAACAAATAAACCAAATGGAAGGTCAGTTTTCTAACTTGTTTGAGCACCAATACATAGTACGCTAGTTTCACTAACAAGAAACTAATCAATGGCATGCAAACCTGGTAATTTCAAAGGACTGGACCAAAGCTCAGGTTCATGTTGGTCAATTCCAATACAACAATAAATACTCGTGTACCAGCTCATAAGCACAACACCACTATCCACCTCAGGCATTTGTTGTCCAACCGGTTACTTCCAGAAATCGACAAGCGCCCCAAGTTTGAACATGTCAGCTCAAAGTCACGCATTACCCAAGAGACAATCACATTCCAAAGGATCTGTTATAGATATCATTTGAACCCAGCCTGTGCAGCTTGTTCACGTCACTTGGATATAACATCCTCGACATGTCTGACATTGTGGTGTTATTCCCTTGTCTTGAATCACTCCACCCATCCCAGTGACCACTTGTAAGCTGCGAGTTTCTGGGTTGTTGCGGAATCTGCGCATAAGGGGATATAGGACCATGGTTCTGAGCTAAAAATCTGGATGCCAGGTAATTATCATTCATATGGTTCAAGCCATCCTGCATAGGGTCTGTGAATCTCAGGTTTTGATGAGACTGCACATTTGGCTGTATATGCAACTGAAACCTTGAATCACTACTTGCTGGTTGCAACTGTGCTTGAAAAGCAGGAGTATTTTTCATCTCCAGCCCTGAATCGCCAATTCCAGGCATCAGCCCTTTGCCCACAGCTAATATAGCAGGATCGTCAAACTCCATATCACTTGCATGCCTTCCAAACTGAGATTGGTAATGATTACTGTTGCCACCCAAAACAGTATCCCGGAGAAGATTGTCTGTGAAGAACCGCAAAAGGCATGAGAAATCAAACTAGTTATAGGAAAATAAGCAAAAATACTGAGACAGGAAACAAACCTTGGTATGTTGAGCCATATGATTGATTAGACCCATCCTGTGATGAAAATCCAGAAGAAAATGCAGAAGGAAATCTAGAAGGGGGATTAGGGCCATCCTGTGATGGAAGTCCAGAAGAAAATGCAGGAGGAAACCTAGAAGAGGTATTAGGTCCATCCTGAGATGAAAATCCAGAAGAAAATGGAGAAGGCAGTCTAGTAGGGGGCTTAGACACTTCCTGAGCTGACATTCCAGAAGAAAATGCAGAAGGGAATCTAGGAAGAGGGATAGACCCATCATGAGACGAAATTCCAGAAGGAAACCCAGGAGTGGGGTTCAAACTATCCTGGGATGGAAATGCAGAAGAAAATCCAGGAGGGGGGACTCTTGCTGGTGCTGAAAATCCTGGGGGGGCAGATATTTTAGATCTCGATGTACCTGAGAAAGCAAATTCTTCGTAAGCACATAAACTTATCACTGGTAAACATGAAAATCACATAATAAGCACCAACAGATCAACAATCTATTTGCATGAGTCAGAATATCTTTACCAATACTGAATGAAAAATAAGTGCAGCACACAGAAATAAGTTCATTCAATTACAGTACCTATCATTCTTTTTTTTTGTGCGATTTACAGTACCTATCATTCTGCTCAGTCAGGCAAAATAGTGAAAAGGTATTATAGTACTCACCAGCAGTTGCCATGTCTAATACACCAAGAGAGTTGCTATTGGAAAAATCATTTTCTAGATATTGGAATGCAAGGCCATTCTGGTAAATATTTCCTCCAGAATTCTGGGGCAGCAAACTCAAATTCTGCTCAGTACCAGTACCACAGTTTCTGAGAGATGAATCTAACAAGTTTCCTTGGTTATCCTGTCTAGCAAATGAAAATCTGGACTCTTTGCTCCCAGTTCCTGATTTCCATGAAGGCGCAGTGAAATGGACATCATTATTTTCAGATTCCCTAAGCATCCTAACAAAATTGTTAGCAGTCGAATATGAATCATCCCACGGATTAAACTCTGACGACAACATATCAGAAATTATTCTGCTCTCATCCTTATTTACGCTTATGGTCTTGTCAAAACTTCCTATACTATCTGAACCCATTGCTCTATGCTGATGACTTCCTATTCCAGGATGTCCAGAAACATTACCATGTGTATATACAGTCCCTAGCCCATCTTGACCTCCATTTGGCAAGACATAAGTGTTATTTATTGAAGAAAACCCCGTCTGTGAAGAAGCTCTAGTGCCAATCGTCAATGCAGGGTTACTTTCTGTATCATTCCACAATGAATTATCCAATGTACTAGGAAATTGGGCAAATGACGAATATGATGGTTGCTTTGAACCATCCAGTAGTATACTATGAAGTTTGTCAGTGAGCATTGTAGAATCTACTATATCATTTAAAGGAGTCACACTACAATTTTGCAGCTCTGAACTCCAATCAAGACGCTTATCAGAACTATATTGACAAGAAAGAATAGTATCCTTATTTTCTGAAGGTAAGAAGAGCTCATCAAGATTGAGATGAGATTGGTCTTTGTCAAAATTCTGATCCATGGGCACATCAAGAGATGTGCATGGCATTACATCTGATTGCTGATTTCCTGCCATACTCTGAATATCATTGTTGCCACCTAATTTTACTGAAGATATCTGAGCAGATAGCTTCTCCATGTCAGTGTTCCTGGATCCAATATCCTCCAATATTTTCTGCCCAGCAGCATGACTAGATTGGCAGTCTACAGCATTTGATGTAAGGCTTTTAGGAGTAATATTGGTAAGTGAGTGGTCACCATCACTCGTACTTGCATCTGATTTAGATATTGCTAGACTTGATACAAAAGCTGAAGGACTTTTGCTGGTAATGTTGTTCATTGTTATGTCTTTCTTAGATAAAACCAGTGGCTTAGATGCTGGATGGGTTAGCTCGCCATTTTCATTTGCAACTTGATTTTCATCGCTTCCTTTTGACATCCCATCTGATACTACAATGTCATCGTCATTCCAAGCTGAAGGTATTGTCGAGAAATCTATGTCCAGTGATGACTCCAGTGATGATAGAGCTTGTGTTTCCTTTGAAATACCAGGCTTATACGGCTGCAAGGTTTTAGACTCTTTTTCTGACACTTGCTGTCCTTCAGACATTTTTGTTGCTGTACTTGTATCATCATTCCACGAAGAGGGTGTTCTTGTACTGGAAATTACTGAAGAACTTGACAATGGATTACTCTGTGATTCTGATTTAGGTTTTGCATGAGATTGTGATGATGTCGCCCCAGTAGCTGTTGCCCTGGCATTCAAATCACGCTGCCCCCTGCACATAAAAAAGGAAAAAAAATCAGTAACACAGTCCTCAGCTTCAATGCATAGCAAAAAGGTAGCAGAAGACTTTTAGAGATACCATACCATGAGGCAGCTGGTGGAAGTGTGGACCTCCCAGAACTACTGTTTGGAGGTGAAAGTCTGGGCTGGTTGGTGGCATTCTGAACAGATGGTGGCCAGTTAATGGAGTATGTAAGCCAAAACATGATGAAAATATCAGCAATTAAACCTAGACTAGAAAAGCAGCATTAAGTTTAAAAAAATGGCATGTCTTCCAATGCACTTTGAATTTTCAGCATAGAGAACATACAAGTGTTCCATTCTTGAATGTATGCTTGGCTGAAACCACCGCACTGTAAGAGAAATCATCTCCTGGAGGGGGCAACACAGTGCCTGTACGTCTTTGTGAAACACTAGATGCCATCTGGGGGACTCTAGTCCTGACAGGAATGTAGAAGAGTGAATGAAAAGTAGCAATTGAAACTATCAAAATTGTTTTAGCACAAAGTTCATCAAAGCAGTACTTTATAATATAATAAAACATCCACATTGAAGCACGCATACTTTTTTCTAAATCCACTTACAAAGGACACCAACAGCTTATACATAATAAAATTTTGCATAGGGATGAGTTCATCAAAGCAACACTTAATATAATACGCATCCACATTGAAGAAGACATGTTTTTGTAAATAAACCCTCAGACAACAACAGCTTATACATAGTAAGACCTTGTTTGTATGGCTTCAAGGGATTAACTATTATATCCAGAAGTGGAAAATAAATGGTGTTTTCAAAAAGGCAATGTGAGTACAAGTAGTTTAGACAGAGAAGGAAAGTGATAGCCAGGACTAACACATGACTTAGGGCTAAAATGAATAAGGAAGCAGAACAAGAAACAAAGGTTCCACAACATAAGTTAAAATAGCTCAGTACTACCTCGTATATGCTGAGATGATCTCATCTTTAGTAAAACTATCCTCCTGACTGCCTACATCATGCAAATAGAGACAATCTGGATTCCCACATGTCTGAGAAAAGACAAGAAACATTCAGGATAAGTGAATTGGGTAGTAGAGTAAGTACTAAGTAAATGAAGATATCAGAACGAAGTAACATTTGTACCATGTTTCGCAGCCATGCATGGCAATACTTCGTAGTACCAAAGCATGCCCTGCAACAGTCAATAACCATTTGAGTTACTATGTTGTGCAAAACTTAAAGAAGAGAACAAAGTATAGAAACTCACCTTAACACTTTCCCTTCCAAGACAAAATTGTGTACAGCTTGAATACACCGGATGGCCTCTTCTTCTTTGGCATAAGTAATATACCTGTACACATTTGACAAGAATCCAACATTGCTTAAGCAAGAGCAGAAATTCTGTATCTAACTCTTACACAAACAGAACACTCCCTACCGCCACAAATAAGACGTCCACAGTCATTAACGTGTACCTTTGACTGCTAGTTTCCATTGCTTGCAATAGTTACAAAGTACAGAAATATCATAACATTATGCAACTACTATTCGAGACAGATATAACTCCGCCTATGGTGGGGCGCCTTTGGTGTCCCAGCATAGCAGGTCCCAAGCCCTGGTAAAGGAGGAGGGTTGTGTTAGGCGTGGCGAGCCAATGTAAAAACCTAGCCACTTAAATGGAGATGAAACCCGAAAGAAAATCGTTGGGGCGTAACCCTCTTAGCGACGCGCCATATCGGAACCCGGGTATGGTGTTAAATGGGCAAGGGCCGGGTCGTCACCCCCGTGACGCGCCGTGTCGTGATCTGGGCATGGTGTCAAGTAACCAAGGATCGGGTCGTCGCTTCCTTAGTGGCGCGCTACATCGGCGCCCGGGTGTAGTGAAAAATGAGCAAGGGTCTTTGCATCAGAGTCGACGGGTGCGAAGGGTAAGGAAGCTAGTCGAACCAACTAGGATCCGTTTAGGTAGTTGGAATGTAGGGTCACTTACAGGTAAGTTAAGAGAATTAGTTGATACCGCGACTAGGAGGCGTGTAAATATATTATGCGTTCAAGAGACTAAATGGAAGGGTCAGAAGGCGAATGAGGTGGACAATACAGGTTTCAAGCTTTGGTACACAGGGACAGTTGCGAATAGAAATGGAGTAGGAGTTTTGATTGATAAGAGCCTCAAGAATGGTGTGGTGGGAGTGAGAAGGCAAGGAGATAGGATTATCTTAGTCAAGCTTGTCGTTGGTGATATGGTCTTGAACGTAATTAGTGCGTATGCCCCCCAAGTAGGCCTCGACGAGAGTGCTAAGAGACAGTTCTGGGAAGACTTAGATGGTCTGGTTAGAGCTATACCTAGTAGTGAGAAGCTTTTTATAGGAGGAGATCTTAATGGGCATGTAGGTACTACAAGCGCAGGTTTCGAGGCAGTTCATGGAGGTTTTGGGTATGGTAGTAGGAATCGGGAGGGGGAGGAAGTTCTGGACTTCGCGGTAGCTTTTGACTTGATGATAGCCAACACTTTCTTTAGAAAGAGAGAATTTCATCTAGTGACCTTCAGTAGCGGACAACACTGTAGCCAGATTGACTTTGTCCTCGCAAGAAGAAAGGACAAACGAGCATGCTTAGATTGCAAGGTGATACCAGGGGAGTGTGTTGTTTCTCAACATAAGCTTTTGGTGGCAGATTTTCGTTTTCAGGTGCATGCCCGTAGGGATAAACAAGCTAAGATTGAAAGAACAAAGTGGTGGAAACTGAAAGGGGAGACGTCAGAGGTATTTAGGGAAAGGGTTATCAAAGAGGGCTCTTGGAAGGAAGAAGACGACATAAACAATATGTGGGACAAGATGGCAACCAACATTCGGAAGGTAGCCTCAGAGGTGTGTGGAGTAACCAAAGGAAGGGGACGCGAGGCTAAAGATACTTGGTGGTGGAACGAGGAAGTCCAAAGGGCTATTAAGGAGAAGAAAGAATGCTATAGACGCTTGTACCATGACAGGAGTGTGGACAACATAGAGAAGTACAAGGTGGCAAAGAAGACTGCAAAGCGAGCTGTAAGTGTGGCAAAGGGTAGAGCGTACGAGGATCTTTACCAACATTTGAGTACGAAGGAAGGAGAGAAGGACATTTATAGGATGGCTAGGGTTCGTGAGAGAAAGACACGGGACTTCAACCAAGTTAAGTGCATTAAGGATGAAAGAGAGCATCTCTTGGTAAAGGAGGATGAGATCCGACATCGATGGCAAGAGTATTTTGACAAATTGTTCAATGGTGAGAATATGGACACAACCTTTCAGTTGGATGACTCTTTTGATGACACCAATAGGCGCTTTGTGCGGAGAATCCAAGAATCTGAGGTCAGAGAGGCGTTGAAAAGGATGAAAGGAGGTAAGGCGATGGGACCGGATGGTATCCCAATCGAGGTGTGGAGATGCCTCGGGGACATAGCTGTAGTATGGTTAACCAAGCTGTTCAACCATATTTTTCGATCGAACAAGATGCCTGATGAGTGGAGGAGAAGTATATTGGTACCGATCTACAAGAATAAAGGAGATATTCAAAGTTGTACAAATTACCGGGGAATTAAGTTAATGAGCCATACTATGAAGCTATGGGAGAGAGTTATCGAGCATCGCTTAAGAGCAATAACGCGGGTCTCTATGAACCAATTTGGTTTCATGCCCGGAAGGTCAACCATGGAAGCCATTTTCTTAATAAGACAAGTTATGGAGCGGTATAGGGAGAAGAAGAAGGACCTACATATGGTTTTTATTGACTTGGAGAAGGCTTATGATAAAATACCAAGGAATGTTATGTGGTGGGCTTTGGACAAACATAAAGTCCCAACGAAGTACGTCGGGCTCATTAAGGACATGTACAGCAATGTTGTGACTAGAGTTCGAACAAGCGATGGAGATACGGATGACTTCCCGATTAAGATAGGACTACATCAAGGGTCAGCTTTGAGCCCTTATTTGTTTGCTTTAGTGATGGATGAGGTCACAAGGGACATACAAGGGGACATCCCTTGGTGTATGCTTTTCGCGGACGATGTAGTGCTAGTTGATGAAAGCCGGACAGGAGTGAATCAGAAACTGGAGTTATGGCGGGAGACCTTGGAGTCCAAAGGTTTTAGACTTAGTAGAACTAAAACTGAGTATATGAGATGTGACTTCGGCACTACTACTCGGGAGGAGGAAGATGTTAGTTTGGAAGGTCAAGTAGTGCCTAGAAAGGATACCTTTCGATATTTAGGATCAATGCTACAGAGGGACGGGGATATTGATGAAGATGTTAGCCATAGAATCAAAGCAGGGTGGATGAAGTGGCGGCAAGCGTCTGGTGTCCTATGTGACAAAAGGGTACCACAGAAGCTAAAAGGCAAGTTTTATAGGACGGCGATTAGACCTGCTATGTTGTATGGTGCAGAATGTTGGCCTACGAAAAGACGACATATTCAACAGCTAAGTGTCGCGGAAATGCGTATGTTGCGTTGGATTTGCGGTCATACAAGAAGGGATCGAGTTCGGAACGATGATATACGTGAGAGATTAGGGGTAGCACCAATTGAAGAAAAGCTTGTCCAACACCGGTTGAGATGGTTTGGACATGTGCAACGGAGACCTCCAGATGCACCGGTGCGTAGTGGAATCCTAAGTCAGGATAGTAACGTGAAGAGAGGCCGAGGAAGACCGAAGTTGACTTGGGTAGAGGCAATAAAAGGAGACTTGAAAGGATGGAATATACCCAAAGACTTAGCCTTAGATAGGAGTGCTTGGAAGACAGCTATTCACGTGCCTGAACCTTGATTGCTTCTGTTGGGTTTCGACTCTAGCCTACCCCAACTTGTTTGGGACTTAAAGGCTTTGTTGTTGTTGTTGTTGTTGTTGTATTCGAGACAGATATGCTCATATCATTTTCACATATTCAATCTAACTATGTCAAGAGGTGTTGATGATCAATGTTTAAATACTTAGACTGCACACAGCGCAAAAGGTCACTTATCTGTGACTCGAGGGAATAACATGTTGCGACAACATGCAAATAACACCAATGGTTCTTAAACAGTTTAGGGCCATGATTACTAGGTCCTCAACAAATCAGTAGGTAGCATAATCTCTTCAGGGAAAAACTAACTGGTTTATGTAACAGCATGTACATATAAGGATAGCTAAACCAAGGAGTAACAACAACATATCAACACGTGCAAGAATTATGTAAAGAAAATAAAGATGAGGAACAGTGTGTGTTCTAGAAGACTAGAACTCTAATTTCACATGTTCTTTAACAAAGAGACCATCAAATACAATCCATATTAGACGTGTTGCAAGCATGCAAATTTTAATATACACAGCAATTTCTACACTAGAAAAAAAAGGCACCCTAACTCCATTTTGGTTAATGCCTTAATGATAACCCCTAACTCAGTTCTGTTTAATTATAAACAATGCATGTTTCTGGCATAACACAGTTTCCCTTTTTTTTTAAGGCAGGCATAACACAGTTTCAGAATACATCCAGACACTTTCTTGGTATTTCCAAGAGAAATCACCCAGAAACTAAAGAACATGTCCCAGGAGAACAATATAAAGTACTCAAACTAAGAAAATTAGGCATTTCATTAAGAGATGAATTTCATCTATATCTGCAAATGCAGATTTGGGTTCTGAGCTTAGCCCAGAAACAGATACCTTGCATCTATCTGATTCTTTGAATTTCACACCAATAATACAATACATATCCTAATGTTGGCAATGAGGATACAAATGTTACTTTGAAGTGGTTATGCAAATCAACAAATCACACTGCTAAATAGTTCAGATTAAACTTAAATGACTGAGCTACTTGCAAGGATATGGACATAATATCACATCTTCACCAAGTTCACTAGAAAACCACATAATAACAAGATTGAAGTCTGAATTTACTTTCTTATAATACCAACGGTCCAGTATTACAAGGAACTATTAGAAACTTGAAATATACGATTGCATAGAAAGTGGATAATTATTTGATAAGCCATTAGGCTAATTGACCAGTACTGAAAGTAGAAATCTAACTGCATATTTAAGTATGAATAGATCATGCATGTGCAGCGTACAGTTCAGAGAGACATACACACTAATATTGCTGTTTGCTGATGCCTGAGAGGGAGGCCCAGTCGGACGGGAAACTGAAACCTTCAAAACTTTCCCATATTGACCAAAGTATTCCCTGCGCTCAAGTACCTAAACAAGAAATAGTAGTAGAGTTGGCATTAGAAGTAAAATTTAAACATAATAACATATCACACACAACTTGGACAAATCTGGATGTGAACTCACGCTCTCGTTGCATAAATGCGCAGGTAGCCCAATTATGTACACCAGATTTCTCTGGATGACCCTGACACTAGCCAGATGCTTCTTAGATTCTACGGTTGACATTGCTGTTGTTGGTGCTGCTGCCTTTGGCTTAACCTTTTGGGTCTTGTGCTTCTTCTCTGCATTTTTCTCTGCCACTGTCCTGCTTCCATCATCAATGTAAAGGTAAGTTTGAGATACCTAGTGGCAAGGTCAACTTTCACAGATGGCTCTACCTATTCCTATTTAACATGATATATAAAAGGGTAATCAATCGCAAATGTTGTAGTCAGTCTTCTGAAGTACAACAGAAATTGATTGGTAGCAAGAGAAGCATTGCGACGGACCTGTCACAAGTGGCAGCCATCTTGACGATCCTGTCCTTGTCATAGCGTGTGCGGCATGCAGGGCAGCGGCCCTCTGTTTCCTCCTTCTCAGCCATGTCTATGATGTGGTGCCAGCACCAAACACAAATCTGCAGAGTTAAGTGGCAGTTATTATTAGATGATGGCGCACAGCGCAGGCAAGGCAGGCTGCAATCTGATCGATATGATAGGATAGGAGGAGGATCGGTAGACATACATTGTAGCCGCATTTGCATGCCTTCAGCTGCTGGTCAGTGATGTCCATCTCCTCGGCACAGAGCGGGCAGGTGCTGTCGCCATCGTCGCTCATGGTCGTCCTGGTGGATTGGAAGTCAGCCAGCATGAGGAGAAACGACCACCCAAGTAGTATGCACGCGGAAGAATAACAAGACGGCCAGACTCAAACAGACAAGACATCAACCAATCAATCCTTAAGGTACAGTATCAGCAACTTGAGATCCCAAATATTTGTGCACATCACAGGATAAACTGATACATGAGAGACTGAATGAAGTGTACAAGACACAGAGGGCATCGAACCTTGCCCGATTCTAACAAATCAGCAATCCAACTTTAAATCTATCGGCAGAAACATATGACAGTCCTAAATTCCAGCGGATTGCTCTGCTACGGGGATACACGCACGGACTAATAATAATTATAATATTAACAACAGCAATAATTACAGAAGAAGAAGGCAGGGAGGCGAAATTCCCATGAGATTGTAGTGAATCGAGCCGAAAAGATGCAGTGGAGTAGCGGGAAGGAGAGGAACTCACATTGGAGGGCGGGTCGGGGGCCTCCGATTGCGCGATTCGCGGGAGCGGCAGGGAACCCTAGAGGGAGAGGGAGGAGTGGGCGGTTGAGGCGGCGGCGGCGGCGGGATCAAGCAGGAGGGCAAGCGGGGGGGAGGGGATTCAAGGTCGGATGGCTGGACTCCGTCTTGTTCCTTGTGGTTGGGGGTGCGCGGGCGCTGTGGACACGGAGGAGGGGGGCAATGCGGTGTGCCTACTGCCTACGAAGAAGAGAAGGGAGGGAGGGCTGCGCCTGCGTGGTGGGGATTCTCTGTGGCCTTCCTTGTGCTGTGACCGCCACTCTCTTCTAGTACATGCATAACCCATGTAATAATTGATTTTGCGTTGATGATGAAGAGTGATTCAAACATATCTCTCTATATTATTGATCTCATCTCAATCTCAAGCTCGACCTATGATATTAAAAAAAAACGAAGCGTTTTTTTCCAACTCAGCTTTTTTTATTTCACAAAAGTGTTTTTTTTTTTACTTTTCAAAAAAACTACCATCGCACCCTCTGTATCTTATACATATATGACCCAGATTCATGGCCCTCACACTCTTCGCTTTTTACTGTTGCTATTTTCAAAGTGGCAGTCATGTTCTTTTACTATAGCCAAGCCACCTTGAGTTTCTCTGGTGCCGATGTGTCATAAAAAACAAACCTAAAATAGGCTAGTATCTACCATATTTTGTTGTAAATTTTATGTCTTTTATTGTCCCGTAAAGCCACGTTTAGTAATTTGGGATTGGGTTCGCTTTTAACATATTGGACGACTATACACATCTTGGAGGAAGATGATAGTTGAGTGGGAGTCCTCTTGTTGTAAACTGATAGAGGGGAGTCGCGTTAGCGTCATGTATTTGGCAAATTGAGGTGTTGAACTCGCAAAGCTATGTGGTAAGAGGGTCAAGTTCGGTGAAGGCGGCGTTCGGTGTTAGGTTTAGTCCTAAATCGATAATTAAAGGTCGATGAGCACAACATATAAGACGGGGGCAACCCTCACCTATCTCCTAGAAGAAGAAGTTGAGGGTGACCGTGGTCAGTAAAGGATTTAATCATCTATCGAGAGGGTGGATTTTCGTTTAACATCGCAGATACAATGTGCCATGAGAGCTCCCCGGAAGAACCGGGGTTCCACGGAGATGGAGAGGGTGGATTTTGTGAAGATAACTTGGAAGATGAGAGAAAGGACAGAGGAAAGACCATAACTAGGCTGGCCCAACAGGCAATATGCCATGAGAGCTCCCTGGAAGAACTTAGGTTCCATGGCAATGGAGAGAGTGGATTTTGTGAAGATAACTTGGAAGATGAGAGAAAGGATAGAGAAAAGACCATAATTGGGCTGGCCCACCAGGCCAGGGCGGGCCTCAATATCGAAGAGTTGCTAACCCAATTCATACACGCCAGCCTCATCTCCTCGGACACAAGTATAGATGGGCAACGGGGCGGCCTGTCCTGGCCCGGCGTGCCACTGGGCCATGCCACCTGGGCTTCGTGCCTGGCCGACGGCCCAAGCATGACATGTTGGGCCCTTTCCCGTGGCAGGATGACCTAGACAGCACTGCCTTTTTAGCAGGCCGGGCCACCTCGAGGCCCACCAAATGAGAACATAGAGGAGGGGAAGGCGAGGCCTGGAGGTGGTGGCGGCCGCCGATGAGCTCACCCCCGGGAGGATGCGGCGGAGGAGGGGAGGGCGCTCCGGCTTCGTGGAGGATGCGAAGTAGCTAGCGGTTCCGTCGTGGTCTAGGCGAATCCGTGGAGGACGCACTGGCTCTCCTTTAGCTCGGTGGAGGGCTACGCGCTCAAAGCTTGAGGGTTGGGGCTAGGGCGGCGGCGCTCCAAATCTCCGGCCCAAGCCTTCGTCGCGGAGGAGGCGCTGGAGCCGCTTGAGCCAACGGCGCGCCCATGTCCGGCATCCGCAGCCAGGCACGGAGGAGGTGGTGGTCTAGCGGCGTCGGGAGAGAGGGGCATGAGCGCATCGCTGTCTGCCTGTCTCGCGCGGCTCACATTGCAAGTGAGAGAGTTTTGCGCGAGGAGGGGTGGACTGGTGAAAAGAAGTTAGGGTTATGGGGAAGGAGGCTAGTAGACTCTTAGTAGGCTAGGATGGTCACCGGGCCTCTCACCAAATTGTGGGCCATGTCGGGCCAGCCCACGTGCCTGGGGTGTGGCCCAGGCACGACCCTGTGTACCGGGCCATGCTAGCTCGGGCCTGCTCGCCATTGGGCTGGGTCGTGCTCGTGCCGGGCAAAAAATGCATGCTGGCCCAACTGGCCAGGGCGGGCCTCAATATCGACGAGTTGTTTGCCCAATTCATACACACCGGCCTCAACTCCTCGGACGCAAACGCAAAGCTTCCTGGTCCGCACCCTCCCCCTCCCATCGATGGATGGAGCATTATTAGGAAAGAGAGATCGAAGAGGGAGCCTAGGATGGGTTAGCTAGAGCACAAACCATGACCAAACGTGAGTCTTCTGCTTGTATTAATTAAGCTTCACACTTCTGCTTGTATTAACCTTATGCTTCACACTAAATAAAGTGGCCTAATTCACTATTGGAGACGGCCTCTTTGTCGAGGGCCTGAGACCCTCGGCAAAGGCTCATTAACCCTCGGCAAAGGCTTTGCCGAGGGCGGCCCTCGGCAAAGAGCTCTCGGGGAATTTTGAGTCGGCGAAGAGGGTCTTTGTCGAGGGCCCTTTATCGGGCACTCGGCAAAGCCTTTGCCAAGGGCTGGACCGGCACTCGGCAAAGAAAAGCAGCCGTCACGGCGCCGACGTCTGGGACGGAGTCTTTGCCAAGGGCCATCTCCGGGGGCCCTCGGCAAAGAATTATTCTTTTTTAAAAAAAAATCTTTGCCAAGGGCAATGGGACGGCCCTTGGCAAAGAATTATTCTTTTTTTTTGAAAAATCTTTGCCGAGGGCTTCCCCGCAGGCCTTCGACAAAGAAATTTTAATTTTTTTTTAAAAAAAAAGTCTTTGCCGAGGGCCTCCAACCATGGCCCTCGGCAAAGAAATGTTCCAGAATTTTTCCAATGAATCTTTGCCGAGGGCAATGGGACGGCCCTCGGCAAAGGACCCTTCTTTGTCGAGGGCCTTGGTCATTGCCCTCGGCAAAGTGGTAGAAATTTATTTTTTGTTTTGTTTTTTGCATTCCATCGACACAAGCATTTCATATATATACATATATATATATCAACCATCACATATATATATCACACATAACCCATTTTCTCACAATATATCACAACCATAATTGTGAACCACAAATCACAATATATTACAACGACAAGTCACATGTTCATCATCATTCACATGTTTATTACGACAAGTTCATGAAATCCAAGCACAAGTCAGAACCATAAACCTCAAATATTACAATAAAGTCCAACCACATCACCTAGCACTAGTCCTCATCAAGGTAGCCTATGAGACGGTGGTGAAGGAAAGGCGGGATCACCCGGTGACGCACTACTGGGATGATTGGAACCCGCGGACGGAGGCTGCACAAAGGAGCAGAGATTGCATATGTAAGTAATTCGGGAAAACAGTTTTGGAACTTAGAGATTGCATCTAGTAATCTAGGAATACAAAAAGATTGGACTCAATTGAAAATTTTAGCAGCACCTCTCCTGCACGGGGAGGTTTCCAAAACCTACAAGAAACAACGGCACGAACGCCGACATCCACAACGGCACGAACGCCGACATCCACAACGGCACGAACGCCGACATACATGCAAAGCACAAGCAAAAAGTGAACTTTCATACTTACAGGAGTAGCTGCAGGAGTAGGAGGTGGAGGAGCTGAAAACTGCACAGGTACACCCGATGCTTGCCCAAGACTTTGCATGATCACCATCATCTCCACTATCTGCTTCTACGTGGCCTTGAACGCGACCTACTGGACCTGCAGCTGTGCGGTCAGTTCCACGTTCTGCTCTTGACTTTGCCTTTTTGTTTCTTGTAGCTCGGCCTGCAATATTTCACTCCAATGTATCAGTAATGCAAATCTAATTTAGGTGTGTAAATATCAACGTACGATGAGTAAAATAGGAATTACATAGAGTGCATGGACCTGCTGTAGTGCTGGAGAAGGCCATGTGCGTATGGGCTGGCTGGAGCTCATGCTCCGTGCTTGGATAGCGTCGAGGTAGGGAACAGTGGTGGAGTCGATGGCGCCGTCTGCAATCCACAGCCGCCCATGCTTCTTGCCTCCTCCGAGCCTCATGATCGTCTCTGCATCAATGGGCTCAGTGCGCACATTGTAATCTTCTTCATAGATCTCCCTTACTGAGGACGTGTACTCTTGGACTTTAGTGTACACGTTTGGGTCAGAGTACACCTAGGGCAGGGCAGCTAGGTCGAAGGAGACAGAGGACGATGCCCTGCCCATGTGGGACATAGCCCACGCAGAGAACTCTGAGACCTCCTCGCCTGGGTGCGCAGCCTCCTGCGAGAAAGATGGGAAGATGGTGAGAAATCAAGCAGAATTGAGCATCAAAATAAATGAAAGAAATCACTTACGTATGCTTGTTTGTATCCGGGGAGGCTGCGGCTGCCTTGATGGTGAGTTGGACCTTACCTCATCAGACGCTGTTCCCGCTGCCTCTCGTGCGTGTCAACAAAGTCCTATGATAACCACTTGTCCACGATCATGGCCCAGCACTCGGGATACGATCGACACCACCAGGAAATCACCTACAAGTCATTGAGTATTTGACATATAAGAAGATGAAATTGAACCTACTTAATATCAAAACGAATCATTATGAATGTTATTCGCCTAACTCAACGTACTGGTCCTGGGTCAGCGTAATCAGTCTTGCTTGAGGCTTGGGGAGGGACTGCTTAAGTACCAACCTATAGTAGTCTATGTGGGCTTGGACGCGCCCATGGTGGTGCATCTCGGTGACGTACTTCCTACAAGTTGTGGCAGCCGCACAATCCGCCTAGGCCTCAAGTCCTTCGGCCTTGAAAAATTTTTGCATACAAAACCGATGTATCCATTCATTATTTCAATAAAACATTTAACCAATGAATGAGATGTATTAAGCAATGTTGTGTGAGAGAAACTTACCCAAAACTCCGCCAATACCCGCTCCTGCTTGTTGCGGTAAGTGTCATCCATGACCAGCGCATACCTATCCCAGTTGGAGGCCGGCTCCCGCACCACCGGCTCTTCGGATAGTTGCATAATGCTGGGGTACCATTTCCTGCACAAAACACTAAGGATGATCATGGGGGTGCGTGCTGGAGTACCTGACAAAACTAACCAGGCCCTACACAAGTGATTAAGAAAATTTATTAGTTTCTCTTATGATTTCCAACATATCTTATGAAGTAGTTGTGATAACATCTATAGTTACTTACCTCTTTGCCATAAGTCGAATCACTGGGCGGTTGTGAGGAAGCGGAACCGGAGGGAGGCTCATGGGACCTCACTCGTAGGGAGTCCAGGTAGTGGTACCCCCTCCCTCGCCCTTGAGCCCCTCGCCTCCCTCACCCTCGAGCGCCTCGCCTCCCTCGCCCTCGAGTGCCTCGCCTCCCTCGCCCATCTGCTGACCCCTCTCGTCCTCCGACGAGGATGTGGCCATGGCCATCATGTGCTCCTCCTCCAGCACCTCATCACGTGGCGAGGGAGGAGACCGCTGCCTCCTATGGCTGCTGCCCCTGGTCCTCCTCTCGTCACCTCCTGTGGACGCTGCCCCGGACGATGACCCCTCACCTCGAAGGAGAGGGCGGTCTCTCTCATAAACCGAGGGCGTGTCATGGCGTGGACGTCTGCTCGCCATCTTTGTTCAATCACCTGCAATCACAAAGAATGAACAAGACTAATTAGTACATATATTAGAAATAGATTCAAAATATATAAATAAAACACAAATTAAAAAAATATAGTATTACATGTATTAGGAATAATCTTCATGATTGGGATCATAGGTCTCATCATCACTATCAAAATTGTCTAGATGGGCAACACTATCCAAAGGTTCTATGTTGTCATCGTAGTCATTGCCTAGAAGTAATCGCTCAAGCATTGCTATGTCCTTGGTATTTACCACCACATCTCCATCGACCTCGCCATCAACCATTTCGTTGTCTACTTCTATTTCGATTGCTTCGGGTAAGACTATCTCAAACGTGCCTGGTAGCCCATCTTCTTGATAGAACTGTCCATCATATGTGTTTGCGTTGAAGTTGTAATCATCATCGTTTGGGGCAGGTAGTTTACCATGTGGAGATACCTGGTGCACAATAGCCCAACCCTTAAGATCCTCTTTGTCTTGGTTGGCGTATCAAGTATAATACACCTACACGGCCTATTGAACCATAATGTAGACATCTTTTCCAGGATAGATGGAATCTTCTCGAATCTCGACTAGCCCAAGATGAGGGGTTTGTCTTGTTGATCGAGGATTAAACCAGTGGCATTTGAACATGATAGGTTTAAGAGGTTTGTCTCCATAAAATAAGAGTTCATAGATTTCCTCAACTCTACCATGATAGTTGAGGCCATCAGTGCCGGGCGTACAAACTTCGCTATTTGTGGTTTTTGTTTGGGCCGAATCTGCTCGTAACTTGTTGTGTGGAAGTGATATCCGTTCATGTCATAGTCGGTAAATGACTTCACCCTAACATCATAGCCATTTGCAACCTATTTCAACTCGTCACTCATGGACGAACCAGTCTGGGCCTACAAGGTGAAGCATGATAGATCGTTATATTAATCAAACGTACGATCACCTTGGACGATCGAACGTACGAGCTAAATTGGACATTACCTTTTGTTTGAACCAAGAAATGAAATCAGGCCTTCCCGCTCCCGCACCCCGCGAAACAAGGGTGTCTTGTTCATGCGAGGTAGGATCCCTTGATTGATGCCAGAATTCACGAACAAATTCCCTGTCCGAACGAGAATCAATGGGGTTGGATGCAGAATAGTGACGGCGTATTGAAACAAGTTCGTTGCGAACTTACTTGATGAACGGATGCACCTCGGTAAGGTTATTCAACACATATAGCATGATAATGTGCCACTCTTCATTTCCCAATAGCTTCGGGGTTGATCCACTTGCACTGCCGAGTTGGCCTTGGAAAAGGCTGAGGGTCGATTCATTTTCGCCAGCATTGTAATGAGGGAGTGGATTATGATTGCTAGGAAGGTTCGGCTTGTAGTATTGTGTTGTGAAGTTTGCCACCTCCTCCTGAAGGCATGCCTCTGCAATGGAAGCCTCAATTCTAGCTTTATTTGTATATTTTTTGCGAAGAGTTTTTAGACATCTCTTGATTGGATAGCACCAACAGGCCTGCACGGGCCCCCCAAACATGCCTCGGACGGGAGGTGCACAATTAGATGCTGCATCGGCAAGAAGAAGCTGGGTGGAAAGATCTTCTCCAGCTTATAGAGCAACACAGGTGCCGCTTTTTCCAAGTCCTGAGCGACGGTCCGAGATATCTGCTTGGCACAAAGCTGGTGGAAGAAAAAGCTCAACTCTGCCAGCACTAGCCAAACATGCTCAGGGACATAGCCTCAGACCATCGCCGGAAGAAGCCGCTCAATCCATATGTGGTAGTCATGACTCTTCATCCCGTTGACTCGTAGAGTGCCTAAGTTCACTCCCCTGCTAAGATTCGCTGCATATCCATCTAGGAACATTAACGTCTGGATCCATTTTAGTACTTCCCTCCTTTGATTGATTTGCAAGACGAAATTGACCTTATGCCTTTTCTAGTTC